>NC_090265.1:542585274-542885274 GCF_040414725.1 Anabrus simplex | reverse complement strand
TGTCATGTAAAGAACAGGACACGATGAAAGAGAGACTGTCATGTAAAGAACAGGACACGATGGAAGAGACTGTCATGTAAAGAACATGACACGATGGAAGAGAGACTGTCATGTAAAGAACTGGACACGATGGAAGAGAGTGTCATGCAAAGAACAGGACACGATGGAAGAGAGTGTGTCATGCAAAGAACAGGACACGATGGAAGAGAGTGTGTCATGCAAAGAACAGGACACGATGGAAGAGAGACTGTCATGTAAAGAACAGGACACGATGGAAGAGAGTGTGTCATGCAAAGAAAAGGACACTATGGAAGAGAGTGTGTCATGCAAGGAACAGGACACGATGGAAGAGAGACTGTCATGTAAAGAACAGGACACGATGGAAGAGAGACTGTCATGTAAAGAACAGGACACGATGGAAGAGAGTGTGTCATGCAAAGAACAGGACACTATGGAACAGTGTGTGTCATGCAAAGAACAGGACACGATGGAAGAGAGGCTGTCATGTAAAGAACAGGACACTATGGAACAGTGTGTGTCATGCAAAGAACAGGACACGATGGAAGAGAGACTGTCATGTAAAGAACAGGACACGATGGAAGAGAGTGTGTCATGCAAAGAACAGGACACGATGGAAGAGGGACTGTCATGTAAAGAACAGGACGCGATGGAAGAGAGACTGTCATGTAAAGTACAGGACACGATGGAAGAGAGTGTGTCATGTAAAGAACAGGACACGATGGAAGAGTGTGTGTCATACAAAGAACAGGACACGATGGAAGAGAGACTGTCATGTAAAGAACAGGACACGATGGAAGAGAGACTGTCATGTAAAGAACAGGACACGATGGAAGAGAGACTGTCATGTAAAGAACATGACACGATGGAAGAGAGACTGTCATGTAAAGAACAGGACACGATGGAAGAGAGACTGTCATGCAAAGAACAGGACACGATGGAAGAGAGTGTGTCATGAAAAGAACAGGACACGATGGAAGAGAGTGTGTCATGCAAAGAACAGGACACCATGGAAGAGAGTGTGTCATTCAAAGAACATGACACGATGGAAGAGAGACTGTCATATAAAGAACAGGACACGATGGAAGAGAGTGTGTCATGCAAAGAACAGGACACGATGGAAGAGTGTGTGTCATGCAAAGAACAGGACACGATGGAAGAGAGACTGTCATGTAAAGAACAGGACACGATGGAAGAGAGTGTGTCATGCAAAGAACATGACACGATGGAAGAGAGACTGTCATGTAAAGAACAGGACACGATGGAAGAGAGTGTGTCATGCAAAGAAAAGGACACTATGGAAGAGAGTGTCATGCAAAGAACAGGACACGATGGAAGAGAGACTGTCATGTAAAGAACAGGACACTATGGAACAGTGTGTGTCATGCAAAGAACAGGACACGATGGAAGAGAGACTGTCATGTAAAGAACAGGACACGATGGAAGAGAGTGTGTCATGCAAAGAACATGACACGATGGAAGAGAGACTGTCATGTAAAGAACAGGACACGATGTAAGAGAGCCTGTCATGTCCTTGACCTCACAACTAAAAAAATCTAGGAAATGGAAAGGAGAAGATTATCAACCACATGTCGATATTTGTCACTGATTTCTCATACTAATAGCAAAATCACACTATATATTATTTAATAATATTATTTAATGTCCGCCTCCATAGCGTAACGGTTATTGTTATTAGCTGCCGTCCTTGGGGGCCCGGGTTCGATTCCCGGTACTGCCAGAAATTTAAGAATGGCAGGAGGGCTGGTATGTGGTTGAAATGGTACATGCAGCTCACCTCCAATGGGGGTGTGCCTGAAAAGAGCTGCAACCCCTCGGGATGAGGACACGAGTTTACGTTTTTTATTATTTAATTGCCATGTTACAATTTATTTGTTGATATTTTGCACAGATATCCTAAATTATGAAATATGTCTCTAATATCTCTAATTGTCGTGTACTTCTGTTCGGCAAGCAATAATAAAAATAGAAATAATAATAACTTTTACTTTTAAGTGCCCATGTTATCAACACTTTTATGATATTGGACAAGTAAAAAACTAGTAAAGTAAAAATGCCTGTATTATAAATAATTTCCGTAATATTGGGCAAAGATTTCTCAAAATTAACACATTACCATTATTTTCTATGTGGTATAACAATGGCTGTTATACAAATTATGACCATTCTGGGAAATTCAATATCGCATTCTTGTTATGAACCTTCATAAATAATGATGTAAATAAAATTATATGGGGTACGCTGTCTGTAATGTCATATATTTCAGCAAATTTTGATATATTTATCCGTTTCATTTCAATTCAGGATCGTATCAGTAGTTTTTAGCTTTCGTGTCTGTCTGTCTGCTTGTTCCACCATGACGAGTGAACGGCTGAATAGTTCTCGACCAAACTTCATATTTAGAGTCTACTCATTCAGGAGCAGGTTTTGATATGCGTATTATTTAAAAATCGCTTAAGACTGGAGGTTTACAGGAAGATCAGAAGATATATTTTTAAAATTTTCTCTTACGCTATTGGTTATAGCTCGACCAAACTTCATATCCAGAGTGTACTCATCCGGGAGCAGGCTTCGAAATAAGTATCATTTAAAAATCACTGAACAGACTGGAAAATTATAGGAAGACCAGAATTTGTTTTCTATTTTCTCTTACCAAAACCAAATCCCACGGCACAACAGCCCCGAAGGGCCATGGCCCACCAAGCGACCGCTAAGTCCGAAGTCCTGCAGATTATGAGCTGTCGCGTGGTCAGCACGATAAATCCCCTCGGCCGTTACTTTTGGTTTCCTAGGCCGGGGCCGCCATCCCACCGTCAGATAGCTTTTCAATTGTAATTGCGTTGGCTGAGTGGACCTCAAACCAGCCCTCAGGTCCGGGTAAAAATCCCTGACCTGGCCGGGAATCGAACCCGGGGCCTCCGGGTAAGAGGCAGGTACGCTATTCCTACACCACGGGGCCGGCATGAAGGGTCCATAACAGGAGAGAATAAGAGGATGCATAGTATTTACCTCTGCTTTAGAATTACCCCACCTAACGTACCATCTTACTTCGCATAAATTTCTGAAGGTAACAGGTAATCCACTGCAAATTCCCGCGCGAAGAACGTGTACAAATGCTAGTAAAAAAACATATAATTATTTAATAATGATGTATCATTTTTCGTTTTATGATGAAATATAACATACCACTTGATGTATATTAGTCCTACTTTCTATTGCTGCTTTAGCTGGCAAGATCTAGTGTTTACCGTGTCTTCTGGTTTGCGCTAGAATAAATTTCTTACTTTCACTGACCTGTCTCTGTGTCATATGGATGTAACTGAGGTATGAGCGATGTTAGTAATACCCTACTATGAATGGTGTGAAAAGATCGCCCTTAGAATCGTTTGTTGCATGGATTTTTAGTGGCCTTTTTAGTTTCATGACTGAGTCAAGTTTTGCAGAGCCAAGCATAGTAACTAATTTTGCACACCAATGCGTGGATGCATTTTTGTTCAAAGTTCTTATAAAATTCAAAGAGACCGCCTAGTATATTGCAATAAATTTCAAAGTCCTGTTACACTGAAGCCTCATCATCGACTGAAGCCTGCTAAAAATTTACAGAAAACTACGTAATTAGAATGTTTAATTCAGGCGATTTTTCTTATTACTAAACAAATTTCAGAGTGTTTCAGGACTTGACAGTAACTGTCAGAGCTATAAAAGGGACAAGTCACAGGTTTTTAAAAATGGGAATTCTTCCATTTGTGTTTCGAAAGCACGAATTCTGTCCCACGACATCAACCAACATACTTTTTCCGTAAAAAGAAACATCTCAATCATTCAGATGATCTGTAATGTCAGCTAAGAAGGAAAGGTTAGCAGCCAATTACGTGCGTTCTTACATCGTCGCAGCCTCAGCGGTGCAGCGGTAAGACAGGTTTGGGCAGGCTTACGGCTGCCTCAGGGCTCCCTAGTCCTCAGACTGACCCTGCGTTAAGGTGTTGAGTACTCAGTGAGTTGATGAGCCGAATTCTGAAGGACTCGTTTTGTTTGTTACAACAACAACAATAATAATTGTACCGGGCGGTACACCTCCACGCCGCTTATTCAAACTTTGCGCCAGTTGAAACTCCTCTACTGGAGGAAGTCTGAACTTTATCTACTGTGTTAATTTTCAAGTTTCTCAGAAGATGTCACTACTTGTAAAATTTTGAAGTTCTGAACTGTGTCAGTTTCGATTTTTTTTTGTTTTCTCTGTAGCAAGAAGTGTGAACATTCTCTTCTAGATGGCACTACTTAAGAACTACTATTGTGCACCCTAGTGCGAAGTGAAGGAACTTTTTTTGAAGAAATTTTGTATGTATAAGTTTTCTCTTTGTTAAATTTCCTTCAGTCATTGTTTGTGTTGGCAATGTTAATCCTTTCGTTCCGCCAGGTTTGAATTTAGCCAATCCCGAATTTCTTTAATTAATTTATGACCAATCAGGTGTATCTTCTTCAACTTGGATATGTTGCTTAACCCTAGCCAATAAAGTGGGGGGGGGGCTTTTCATTCATGAAATGTCTCGAACTTTCCGCGAGGGTTTATAAACTGCTGATTTTAGGGTCTCTGGGCCACTTCAGTAACATCTATCAGTGTGTAAAGTACGTAGCAGGGGGCGGGAAGCGCCTCTTTCTTCGGGCAGCAGTTCAGCCACCAGGTAATGGCCGTTTAATAACTTCTTTTCTTGCTAGCTCAGCAGTTTAACTCTCGGGGCAGGTCCGAAGCCTTTCTACCATGTAACTTTTCCCCTAAAATGTAAAGACACCTTGTATCAATTCTATCTTTTAAACTACATATTGGGATAGAGAGTGCTTAACCCTCTCGAGCTCCCACTCATATTGCGTTGAGGTGAACTAATTTTCTCAACCGTTTCTTCCTTAATGTAATGTAAATTGTCTTCTTCTATAAGTCACCTGTCTAGTATGGGATTAGCCCTTGCAGTAACGGCCTAGTGCCAAGTAGGTTTTATATAAAGTGTTTTAGGAGTGCAAGAACGCCTCCTCTCAAGTTGGTATTTTAGAGGCCATGTAATTGACCTGTTTCTTTACTTAATAGGCCTCAGTAGGTTGGGTATTTTTACCCCTGTTTTCATGTCCTTGGAGGACAACTTGAAAGTGGAGTTTGGTGTGGCCTTTGATAGGCTTAAATTTTGAGAGCGAGTTGCTCTTTCTTGAAAATTGAGTTGCTGTATGCCTCGAGGAGGCTTTTCCGTGTAAAGAGGAGCAAGTGCTCCTAGGCCTGATTGGGGTTTTCTGCCCCTTTGTTGAATCTTGAATATAAGTAAAGTTGGGCTCATTGCTCAAGAATTATGTGTCTGGCTCTCGGAGCCCAAATCTTGTTATCACTGTAATTGTACATTTTCGAATTGTGTTTCGGCTACTGAGTACCTGTTCTACTTGTTATTTCTTAATCTTGAAAAAGAAAATATAACCTTGTTAAATTTTATCTTAACTTTAATTTCGTATTTTGAGACCTGTTCACCCCCGCACCTTATTTTACCCCTGCACATCCACTATACTCCGTAACAAGTGGTAGCAGAGCGTGGTTGAATGGGTCTCAATTTAGCCCTTTTTGACGGCTAAACATTGCTTTGATTCGAACTCTAACAATTTTCTCAGTTGCTGGAATTTTTTTGATTTTTCCGTTTGTTTTCAAAATTGCTTTGTAATCATGCCCGGCCCTCGCGATGTTCTCCATCTTAACTATTTGCGCAAGGAGGAGTTGATCTATGAATTAACTATTAGAAACGTGCAATCTGGAGGCACGGTTGCTGTAGACACAAATAAGCTTAGAGAGTCCCTTGATTTGCCCATTTCCATCCCCACTTTGGGAGAGAAAGAAATTGACGACTCTCTCTCCACGATCACGGACAATACTACTGAGCTGGCATCTGTAATTACCTTTTTTGAAGAAAATGATCCCTCTCCCAATCAAATTAAACGTGTGCAAGCCAGGTTATTTCATTTTTCTAATAGAGTTAACGATCTGTTGTCTCTGAAGTTGAATGGCGTTCAGAGGAAGGAAGCTAGTGTGGTTCTTGAAAATCTTTCTGAATTGTCCAGTAAGGTTACCCAATTCTTAACTGGGGAAGTTCCTCCCAAAACTGATCAACCCACTACGGTGAATGTAGGTAGCGAGGAAGAGCCTCCTAAGGGAGAAGGCAATAGGAAAACCGTTGGAGCTCAACAAATCTCTGCCCATTGGACAACGAGTCTGAACGCCGTACCTCGTTGAATAATGTACGTTCTGAATTAGCTTCCTTGCCACTTAAACCTTTACCTACTATGTCACCTGGGTTCAGAAGCTTGCCTCATCCATTAGCAATGTTGCTCAGAGGTATCTCTAAGTTTTCTGTTAATACTACCAGTGAAGTAATTTCATTCTTAGGATTTTTAGTTGAGTTTCAGGACCATGCTCTTGTTTTTTCTCTTTCTCCATGTCAAATTTTGCAGATAATTTATCCTTATGCAATTGGTGTTCTCTCAGACAAAATAGTAAGAGCCATTGCCGAACAATCATCTATTGAAGACTTCCACGGCCACTTGCTAGCTAACTTCATTCCGGCTAGGGCAAGGTCCTCACTTATTCAGAAGTACTAATATCGTGTACAGCGGTTGGATGAAAACTTGGCAGATTTCATCCAAGATATTAAGTTCTATACTAGAGTGTTTGCTCTTCACTTCCCTGAAGACCAGATTGTACAGGCTATTGTGGAAGGTATTTCACCATCTTATAGGTCATATTTGTGTTTCGCGGCGTGCCCGCAAACCTTCTCTGAACTTGAAGCATTGGCCGTCTCAGCGGAAGGAGTTAGATACGCCGATTCCTTGCGTGTCGCGAAAGAACCCCCTCCTTCTTTTAGTAATCCTCGGCCTCCACCTCGCCGACCAGTCACACCCCGTAAATGTTATGCTTGCGGGTCGCCTGACCATCTTCGCAATAAATGTCCATTGGTCAAATCTAGTAGGGCAAATAATGGAGCTGGTTCATCACAAGGTTGTTTTAATGTGGGGCTTTCTCACATATCGCCAAGAATTGCCCAAATTCGAATAGCACCCCCTCCTGCTCAACTTCTGGTGCAACTTCCACCAATGTCACTAATAATAAGTGACTAGCGGCTTCGGCTGAGTCGACTAATTCAGCTTCCCAAGCCTCAGCCTCTGGTAAACAGGTCGAAGATTCAGGGAAAATTCAGTCTTCAAATTCATCTTTTGAATGCCCCAAAGAATGTCTTAGGATTGCGGCGGACTCCCCCGCACCCGTACCTTTTCTCAAAATTGAGTTAAATAATGAACCTGTAACAGCTCTTTTAGATTCAGGCAGTGTTGTTCAATTATTTCGGCTCAATGGTATTCGAAATTGAAATCTATTTGTAAACTTCCTGACTATTGCTCATCTCCTGTTCAATATGTTTCGGCTAATTCTTCTCCATTAGAAATTTTAGGTTCCTTAAAATCCAAAATTCGTATTTTTAAATTTACTTGGAAAGTTAAATTCTTGGTGGCCAAGCACTTGTCTTGCCCCATTATATTGGGAGCTGACTTCATTTCTCACACTGGTCTTGTGCTCGATCTTCAGAGTAGGTCGTGCACTTTCAAATTTGCGTCTAATTGTAAAGTCCCCTTACTGAAATGTAATTCTGCATCATGTTCATCTATTTCGCCTACCCAGGATGAGATGTTGTTAGACCTTAGACATCTACCTGAGGAACAGGCTGATAGTATTCGTAAGTTGTGTCAGTCGTTTCCAGAGGTGTTCTCCGATACTCTTGGTGTTACTGACCTTATTGAATACAAAATTGAGGTCACGGATTCGGTTCCTGTCCGTTTTCCACCTTATAGGCTATCTCCACCTAAAATGAAGGCTCTGAAAGAAATCATTGATCAAATGTTGAAGGATGGTATTATTAGGCCCTCTAAGTCGGCGTATTCTTCACCTATTTTTCTAGTCCCGAAACCCCAAGGGGGCTTCAGGCCTGTCATTGATTATAGGGCTCTCAATCGGAAGGTGGTGTTACAATCTGTGCCCCTTCCTGACCTTCATTCTTGTTTTTCATGGTTTCGTAAGGCCAAGTTCTTCACCATCTTGGATTTGAATCAGGCTTATAATCAAATCCCCCTAGCTGAAGAGTCTAAACACCTTACAGCGTTTGCCACGGATTGGAATTTGTATGAATACAACCGCGTGCCTTTCGGGCTCCCCACGGGAGCAGCTGTACTCACTAGATTGCTAGACAGGGTCTTCTCCGACATCAAATTCGAGTACTTGTATCACTATCTTGATGATGTCGTCGAATTTTCGGAGACTTTGGAAGAACATCTAGATCATCTGCGAGAAGTTCTCAATCGCCTTCGTAAGGCCGGGTTAAATGTGAAGTTGTCCAAGGTTGCCTTTGCTAAGCCCTCTATGTCATTCCTAGGGCATATTGTGTCACCTGATGGTGTTGCAGTCGATCATTCTAGAACACAGGCCATCCGTGATTTTAAATCTCCCAAGGACATCAAAGGTATCGCCAGGTTCATTGGTATGGTGAATTTCTTCAGGAAGTTTATTCCTAACTTCGCTAATAGAGCGGCGCCCTTGAACCTTCTTCGTAGGAAAGGCATACAATTTGAGTGGGGACCTTCTCAACAAGCCGCTTTTGAAGATCTTAAATTAGCTCTCTGTAATGCCCCTGTCCTTGCTATGCCAGATTTCTCGAAGAAATTCATCGTCCAAACCGACGCGTCGTCGTCGGCGGTAGCTGCAGTCCTTCTTCAAGAGACTGAACTAGGGAGGCGACCCATCGCCTATGCATCTAGGACCTTGTCTGCTCAAGAAGCCAAGTATTCCATCTATGAGCTCGAAGGTTTGGCAGTCTTATTTGCCTTACAAAAGTTCCGTCTCTATCTGGAACATGTCGAATTCGACCTGGAGACGGATAATCAAGCCTTAAGCTGGGTCTTAGGCAGGCCGCGTCGTACTGGTCGTATAGCCCGTTGGGCCATCCGAATTTCTGCTTTCCAATTTGATGTTATGCATATCAGAGGTACTGAAAATGTTGTTGCAGACGGACTGAACCGTATGTTTTCCAACGACGTCGAGACCCAGGAACCGGTCGATAGTTCATCCCCTCCCGAGTCCATACTATCTGAGGTTAATGCCATCTTAACAGATGCTCCAATGCTATTTAGGGACATTGAGAAATATCAACGTGAAGATCCGACGCTGGCTCCGATAATGGAAACCCTTTCTTCTGGGGAACGTGTTGTCCCTTATGTACTGAGGAATGGTGTTTTATGTTGCCCTTCGAGGCATGATAAGATGATGAAGGTTGTAGTTCCAGCTGTTCTTGTACCTATGATCTTTAAGTACTATCATGAGACCTCATTAGGGGGCATCTAGGCATCTTTAAAACTCGTGAAAAGATGCATCTAGGCATCTTTAAATCTCGTGAAAAGATTCGTGAAAGGTTCATCTGGAAAGGTATGGACGGTGAAATCCGTGAACTAGTAAAGGCTTGTAAATCCTGCTTGCTTAGTAAACCCACCATGTCCACCAAGGTAGGCCTTTTGTCTTCTCATCAGGCTTCGCGCCCAATGGAACGCCTGTATATTGATTATGTAGGACCCTTCCCCCAGTCAAAGGGAAATGCCAACAAGTTCATCTTTGTATGTGTAGGTGGTTTTACAAGATTTTCCTGGTTATTTCCGACTAAGCTGGCTACCGCTCAGTCCACCATTACTTGTCTAAATTCAACCTTTGCTTCTTTTGGTCCGTGTCAATATATTGTGTCTGACAATGCTAAGGCTTTCACATCTAATTTATTTCGTAAATTCTGCTTTGACCTGTCCATCTCTCATGTGACTACTTCTGCTTATTACCCTCAACCATCTCTGGCTGAACGGGTTAATCGTAATCTCAGGTCCGCGCTTATTGCCTATCGTCATGAAGATCATTCTAGGTGGGACACGTCCCTGCATTGGTTAGCTTTTGCTTTGAACTCGGCTGTTCATGAATCACATAAATTTGCTCCAGCTTCGTTGATGTTCAAGTTTGTTCCCAACACGCCGCTCTCTAACCTCTGGTCTCTGAGTGACATTCTACCCGAGACAATAGATCCAGATAACATTAAAGATCTTTGGAAGAAGGCTAAAGCCAATCTTAAAGTGTCTCATGAAAAGGTTAGGGAAAGATATGATCGTGGACGGAGACCCACCAATTTGAAGGTAGGCGACCAGGTGATGGTCAAGAATTTTGTTCCCGCGGGCAAGCTTGCCCCCAGATTTCATGGGCCGTGTACTATCCTCAATTTCCATACACCCGTGACCTTATTGCTAAGCAATCCAGCCACCGAGAGGATATTTAGGGTTCACCTATCACAGGTGAAACCGGTGTAATTTCTGTGTTAACTTGCTTCATTTAATTTTGAAAGAAATATGAAGGTTATATTTTTGTTTGAGGGGTTTCACTTTTAAGGCCTTCTGCCCTTGGAATCTGTTTTCTTTGTGTGTAACCATTTATTGTAAACCTTCCCCGACTAGTTAAACTGCCATCTTGTCCTTACCACGGCCATTACCACGCTCCCGTCTCCTGCCTAACAACACACAGTGGCTTTCAAATGAAATAAATATTTCTACGCCGCTGGCCCCTCAGTTCCACCACAATGAATGTACCCTAAAATAATTATGGTCCAACAAAATTCTGCCGCCGAGCTTTAATGTTTCAGTGCCCCCGCAGCAGCGCGGCGCCGTACCGCTACTGAGGTAGGGTATGGGTCCGCCCTTCTCCAGTGAGGCCAACCAGTGTACGGCGAGCCGGAGTCCTCCTCCCGGCCAAGGCTGATGTGCGGCGCACAACCTGTAACTGGTCCGCGACCTGCATGTTCGCCGCGGGCGCGGCGTGCTTCAACTCCACTACTCCTCTCATAGTGCGGGCGAGCGGTATCTCAGGGTACTTGAGGGGTCCGAGCGGCCTCCTCTGGACACAAGCAGCTGCGGCCGGTCAGGACGTCTAACTTAATCAACCTTGAATGCACTCTATCAGCTACATGGACATTTAATATCAACAATTAGTACAGTTTTGAATCCAACTGCAATATCTGGTGGACTTAGAAAATTTTTTCCTCAACTTTAAAAACTAAAAGTTTCCGTCTGAATTCCACCTCTACAAGCATAAAGACTTTACATCTAAAGTTACTATAAAGAATTCTGAAACTGAATCAAACCAAATTTAGTAAAATTTTTATAAATGCTGCTGCAATTAACTCCTATATCAACATCATAACTTGGACCTTATTTTGAAACAAAAGTTTATGTTCTTCTGTGTTACCCCTTGGAGGAACTTTTGGGGGGGTGGGGAGGTCTGTACCGGGCGGTACACCTCCACGCCGCTTATTCAAACTTTGCGCCAGTTGAAACTCCTCTACTGGAGGAAGTCTGAACTTTATCTACTGTGTTAATTTTCAAGTTTCTCAGAAGATGTCACTACTTGTAAAATTTTGAAGTTCTGAACTGTGTCAGTTTCGATTCATTTTTGTTTTCTCTGTAGCAAGAAGTGTGAACGTTCTCTTCTAGATGGCACTACTTAAGAACTACTATTGTGCACCCTAGTGCGAAGTGAAGGAACTTTTTTTTTTAAGAAATTTTGTATGTATAAGTTTGCTCTTTGTTAAATTTCCTTCAGTCATTGTTTGTGTTGGCAATGTTAATCCTTTCGTTCCGCCAGGTTTGAATTTAGCCAATCCCGAATTTCTTTAATTAATTTATGACCAATCAGGTGTATCTTCTTCAACTTGGATATGTTGCTTAACCCTAGCCAATAAAGTGGGGGGGGGGTGGCTTTTCATTCATGAAACGTCTCGAACTTTCCGCGAGGGTTTATAAACTGCTGATTTTAGGGTCTCTGGGCCACTTCAGTAACATCTATCAGTGTGTAAAGTACGTAGCAGGGGGCGGGAAGCGCCTCTTTCTTCGGGCAGCAGTTCAGCCACCAGGTAATGGCCGTTTAATAACTTCTTTTCTTGCTAGCCCAGCAGTTTAAATCTCGGGGCAGGTCCGAAGCCTTTCTACCATGTAACTTTTCCCCTAAAATGTAAAGACACCTTGTATCAATTCTATCTTTTAAACTACGTATTGGGATAGAGAGTGCTTAACCCTCTCGAGCTCCCGCTCATATTGCGTTGTGGTGAACTTATTTTCTCAACCGTATCTTCCTTAATGTAATGTAAATTGTCTTCTTCTATAAGTCACCTGTCTAGTATGGGATTAGCCCTTGCAGTAACGGCCTAGTGCCAAGTAGGTTTTATATAAAGTGTTTTAGGAGTGCAAGAACGCCTCCTCTCAAGTTGGTATTTTAGAGGCCATGTAATTGACCTGTTTCTTTACTTAATAGGCCTCAGTAGGTTGGGTATTTTTACCCCTGTTTTCATGTCCTTGGAGGACAACTTGAAAGTGGAGTTTGGTGTGGCCTTTGATAGGCTTAAATTTTGAGAGCGAGTTGCTCTTTCTTGAAAATTGAGTTGCTGTATGCCTCGAGGAGGCTTTCCCGTGTAAAGAGGAGCAAGTGCTCCTAGGCCTGATTGGGGTTTTCTGCCCCTTTGTTGAACCTTGAATATAAGTAAAGTTGGGCTCATTGCTCAAGAATTATGTGTCTGGCTCTCGGAGCCCAAATCTTGTAATCACTGTAATTGTACATTTTCGAATTGTGTTTCGGCTACTGAGTACCTGTTCTACTTGTTATTTCTTAATCTTGAAAAAGAAAATATAACCTTGTTAAATTTTATCTTAACTTTAATTTCGTATTTTGAGACCTGTTCACCCCGCGCCTTCTTTTACCTCTGCACATCCACTATACTCAGTTTTACGGTTTTCGAAGAGCGGGAGGTCCCTTGCAAATAATTCTACCGAAACGAGGCAGACATATTTCAGAACCTTCAAATACATCTCGACAGAGCCAGGTTCGAAGTGGCTAACTAGTACTCAGGTACTCAGCTTCCTACTTCATCATATGTGTATCCGTAGTCCCCTTTTCTATTATTATTATTATTTTTATTATTATTATTATTATTATGATTATTATTATTATTATGATTATTATTATTATTATTATAACGATTGGCTTTACGTCGCAGGGACACAGGCAGGTCTTACGGCGACGATGGGAGAGGAACGGGCAAGAAATGGAACGGAAGCCGCCGTGGACTTGATTAATGTACAGTTAATTTGCCTGGTGTTAAAATTGGAAACCACTGAAAACCATCTTCGGGGGTGCCGGCAGTGGGGTTCGACCCCGCTATCTCCCGAATGAAAGCTCATAGCTGCGCGCCCCTTTTCGCATGGCAACTCAATCGAAATTATTATTATTATTATTATTATTATTATTATTATTATTATTATTATTATTATTATATTCACCATTAATGAAATTGTCCACAATAAAAGTAGCCCAAGTAATGTTAGTGTTATAAAAATGGACAAGTGCGCAAATATATGTTAAAGAACCTCTCAAAATTATCTTCAAGTCTAGGATTTGAAACTGTTGTTTTTAAGTAGCTCAGGCGGTAGAATGCTGGAGTCCTGAGCACAAATTTAGAATTAGATCCCGGCTTAGTCCGATGGTATTTGAAGGTGCTCAAGTACGTTAACCTCGTGTCAGTAGATTTACTGGGACGGAAAAGAACTCCTGCGGGACGAAATCCGGCATCTCGGTGTTTTCGAAGGGTCCACTCTTCTGAAAGAAAACGTAAGGCTTATCGACTCATACTACATATAGACACTTATGCTGGGTATACCGGTAATAAATTAGCTCTTTTTAATAGGGAAACATCACATTTATTTCAATTTTAATAAACCATGGGCGTACTTCACTTCTGCCACTACAATTATTGATGTCCATACATCAAAATTCACAGCCTGTTTCCAGTCATTCGACCGGGTCAGGAATGGAATGAATGAAGCTGCCATCTAGCGGCAAGGATGGGAACTGTGCCGGTTGCTGAAGTCTGTCGCACTCCTCTGGGGGAATGATTAACGACTGACAGATGAAATGAAATGATAGTGGAGGGTGTTGCTGGAATGAAATGTGACAGGGAAAATCGGAGTACACGGAGAAAACTGTCCCGCCTCCGCTTTGTCCAGCACAAATCTCACATGGAGTGACCGGCATTTGAACCACGGAACCCAGCGGTGAGAGGCCAGCGCGCTGCCGCTTGAGCCACGGAGGCTCTGATGTCCATACAGAAATAAAAATTCTTAGTTCGTTAGCAACTCTCCTCGGAACTCAACTAACATGTATACAAACTCATTCTCAAGTATCTTTTGCGTAAAGCTCACCTTTCTATTAAATATTATGACTATTATGACACGAAACCTATACAAATGCTTTATAAATAAGCATGGTACTTGTGCATCCTTCTTGCGATTCTCTAGCTTAATTGCTTCGCACTTTAACCGTTAATCTTAAAGACAACTTGTACATTAAAAGGGATATCCTATGTGATTTAAAAAATCAATTCTATTACCCAAGTCTGCGACTGATGTACTAATGCATGTAATTGTGGATGTCGAAGGTGAAGTAAGAGCTTGAGTAGTGCTCGATCTAATTAGCTGCAAGCTGTGTATCGTGCGAGAGACTGTCAAGTGTCAAATATATGTATAATGAAGATCGTAATTCTGCAAACACAAGAACAGGAGGAATGGGGATCTGCCTGATGAAGAAAGGTACTTCAGGAGTATAAGGGCACAACTTAATTAGCTAACAGAACAACAATTACAGTCTATTATGTCCTCAAGACTATTATAAATATCGATTATTGTAAATAGGTGTCCGGCTCCATGGCTAAATGGTTAGCGTGCTGGCCTTTGGTCACAGGGGTCCCGGGTTCGATTCCCGGCAGGGTTGGGAATTTTAACCATAATTGGTTAATTCCCCTGGCACGGGGACTGGTTGTATGTGTCGTCTTCATCATCATTTCATGCTCATCACGACGCGCAGGTCGCCTAGGGGAGTCAAATCAAAAGACCTGCACCTGCCGAGCCGAAGTCCTCGGACATATCCCGGCAACTAAGAGCCATACGCCATTTCATTTCATTGTAAATAGGTGAAGAACCTGGTGGTGTGAGGTACCTCCAAGTTCTAACAGCTTATAATACGTAGTTGAAACTCTCGGCCGAGTTATTTTTTTCCAAAACATTTACAATTGGCAGGATGAGTGGTTCAGGCAGTAAATCACTGGCTTTCGGAGCCCAAATTTGTGGATTCGATCCCTTCCTGGTCTGGTGGTATGTGAAGTGTTCTATTAAAACTTACCTTAGTGCTTTTGTATGTACACTGACTGACAGAGCAAATGCAACACCAAGAAGGAGTGGTTCGAAAGGGATGAAAGTTGGGGAAAAAACAGAGACGGCACGGACGAATAATTGATGTTTATTTCAAACCGATATGCAGGTTACACAATGCGCACGGCATCGACTCAGTAGGATGTAGGACCACCGCGAGCGGCGATGCACGCAGAAACACGTCGAGGTACAGAGTCAATAAGAGTGCGGATGGTGTCCTGAGGGATGGTTCTCCATTCTCTGTCAACCATTTGCCACAGTTGGTCGTCCGTACGAGGCTGGGGCAGAGTTTGCAAACGGCGTCCAATGAGATCCCACACGTGTTCGATTGGTGAGAGATCCGGAGAGTACGCTGGCCACGGAAGCATCTGTACACCTCGTAGAGCCTGTTGGGAGATGCGATCAGTGTGTGGGCGGGCATTATCCTGCTGAAACAGAGCATTGGGCAGCCCCTGAAGGTACGGGAGAGCCACCGGCCGCGGCACATGCTGCACGTAGCGGTGGGCATTTAACGTGCCTTGAATACGCACTAGAGGTGACGTGGAATCATACGCAATAGCGCCCCAAACCATGATGCCGCGTTGTCTAGCGGTAGGGCGCTCCACAGTTACTGCCGCATTTGACCTTTCTCCACGCCGACGCCACACTCGTCTGCGGTGACTATCACTGACAGAACAGAAGCGTGACTCATCGGAGAACACGACGTTCCGCCATTCCCTCATCCAAGTCGCTCTAGCCCGGCACCATGCCAGGCGTGCAGGTCTATGCTGTGGAGTCAATGGTAGTCTTCTGAGCGGACGCCGGGAGTGCAGGCGTCCTTCAACCAATCGACGGGAAATTGTTCTGGTCGATATTGGAACAGCCAGGGTGTCTTGCACATGCTGAAGAATGGCGGTTGACGTGGCGTGCGGGGCTGCCACCGCTTGGCGGCGGATGCGCCGATCCTCGCGTGCTGACGTCACTCGGGCTGCGCCTGGACCCCTCGCACGTGCCACATGTCCCTGCGCCAACCATTTTCGCCACAGGCGCTGCACCGTGGACACATCCCTATGGGTATCGGCTGCGATTTGACGAAGCGACCAACCTGCCCTTCTCAGCCCGATCACCATACCCCTCGTAAAGTCGTCTGTCTGCTGGAAATGCCTCCGTTGACGGCGGCCTGGCATTCTTAGCTATACACGTGTCCTGTGGCACACGACAACACGTTCTACAATGACTGTCGGCTGAGAAATCACGGTACGAAGTGGGCCATTCGCCAACGCCGTGTCCCATTTATCGTTCGCTACGTGCGCAGCACAGCGGCGCATTTCACATCATGAGCATACCTCAGTGACGTCAGTCCACCCTTGCAATTGGCATAAAGTTCTGACCACTCCTTCTTGGTGTTGCATTTGCTCTGTCAGTCAGTGTATGTATGTATGTATGTATGTATGTATGTATGTATGTATGTATGTATGTATGTATGTATTGCACCCATAAGGCGAATAATTTTTTTTTTGCTAGGGGCTTTACTTCACACCGACACAGATAGGTCTTATTGCGACGATCGGATAGGAAAGGCATAGGAATTGGAAGGAAGCGGCCGTGGCCTTAATTAAGGTACAGCCCCAGCATTTGTCTGGTGTGAAAATGGGAAACCACGCAAAACCATCTTCAGGGCTGCCGACAGTGGGATTCGAACCCACTATCTCCCGGATGCAAGCTCACAGCCGCGCGCCTCTACGCGCACGGCCAACTCGCCCGGTATATAAAGCGAATAAAAGGGCACAGTATGTATGTTCAGTGCAGAGCATGCAGGCTGGTTTGGATCTCAACAGTTCCGCCATCAGCCGTCATAGGTGGCCCAGGTGTCACTGAAGAGGCGTACTACGGAACTGAGGAGTGAGGTAGTTTCCCGTTGCTTTCCTAACTGAGCCAGATGTTATTACACCTCATTCTGTCAAGCCCAATGAAATACCCGCACCAACCGAGTGACAATTTCACACCATTCATAACAGGTACTGGCTGCATACGGAATGGCAATACTTGCATCACTCACATGTTGGTCACTTTCGTGTTGTCAAATCCAAGAATGAGACTGATACTGGACAATGATAATAACAAATTTGTTCTAGCCCACACCAGAAGACATAGTGAACCGCAAACACCACGCCCCACCAGCAAAGGCATTAGTGCTAATGCCACAGTTAAAACAAGCCACATAACCAAAATCGTAGTGAAAACTTTGTCACCATTTAATTACACAGCAGTTCCCATAGTACGTATGTTCCCCCTCACAATGATGCTTTATGTTAAAGGAGATCATCAATCCTAAATAAACCACGAAATTTACTTAATTCTGGTCCATTAAGGCTGTATTCAAAAACACATCTATATATTTCAGAGTTCGTTCCAGACAGGGACGCAAACAAAGCAATTTTTAACATTAGTAAGATTTGACATTGTAAGACAAACATCTGGAGAGAAAGGACATGGTGTACAGTCCAGAGCACGGAATCGTGTTGATGCACTCAGTTTTCTCTTATCTAATGCTATAATTTACTAGCCACACCAGCCGCGTGAAAGGACAGCCTCTTTTTGGTTTCAAGTACATTCTGCCACACAAGCAGTAACCTATGAACAAAGGTCAGCTTATTCCTCTTGAGCAAGCTGGTTTCCGGCATGTACGAGAATGGGGTGATCAGGTTCTTGCTTTGATTTCCTTCCTTGAAGCAGGATTCGAGACGAAAATGAAAAACATATCTGTGGTCTTTGATCTCACGGCAGCTTATGACACCGGTTGGAAAGAAAGCCTTCTCCTGAAACTCATCAGGACTATACCACGTCTTAAAATGTTCAACCTGATAAAAAAAAGTATGCTCAGTAACAGATTTTTCCAAATTCATACAGAACATGTCCATAGCAGATTCCATGAACTTAATAATGGCTTGCCACAGGGATCAGTCTTGTCACTCATTCTCTTCAACTTATACATCCATGATCTCCCAGAAACCGTATCTCGCAAGTTCATCTATGCAGACGATATCAATCTCGCCATACAAACAACATAATTCAATGAGACAGAATACATTCTATCCCAAGATCTTGACATGATGGGTGATTATTTCAAAAAATGGCGCCTGAAACCTAGTCCACTAAAGACAGAGGAAGCTGCGTTTCACCTCAATAATAGGCTGGCAAATTATCAACCTACGATCAGGTTCGAAACCCACACACACACTGCAGTGTAATACCAACCTAAAATATCTTGGTAACTTTAGACAGGTCCTTAACCCATCGACGCCATCTTGAGAAACTGGCTACTAAGCTTAAAAGCCGTAACAACTTGCTGGGTAGACTAGCTGGTACTTCATGGGGAGCAGATGCATGCACACTACGAACAACTGCTCTAGCAATAGTATATTCACCAGCTGAATATTGCTCCTCTGTATGGCTCAACAGCTCCCACACTAGCCTGGTTGATGTCCAACTACACCACACAATGAGAATTATATCTGGTACATTGCGCTCTACTCCTATTCAATGGTCACCATTACTGAGCAACATTCAGCCTCCTCACATCAGACGGCAAAGTGCCCTTGTTAGACTGTGGACCAGGACAGCGAAGAATAGTTACCTCCCAATATATAAGGATACATTGTCAACATCAGGGATCCAACTACAAAGTTGCCTGGGTTCAACCTTCCTCGCTCCACCTGGACCACAATCAACAGGATGCACTGCGGAGTAGGAAGAAGTGCTTCTGCTCTGCATGGACCTCCTTCAGTCTCTTAGAGAGAGTGCATCAGAGGTCACTCGCTGAATGTCCTCGATGGAACCAGCAAAAGCTCGCAGAGGGCAGTCCTTCAGAATGTGCAGGGTAGTTTGCACTTCAGTACCACAGTCACAAGCTGGAGAGTCTTTTCAGCCCCACATTAACCATTTTCAATGTGGAGTTTGTATATATATTGTATGTATGTAAGGACAATTTTTTGTGCCTGTTAAGAACTTGTACATAGTCGATTGTCAACTGTAGCATCATACGCTAAATAAATAAATAAATAAATAAATAAATAAATAAATAAATAAATAAATAAATAAATAAATAAATAAATAAATAATAAATAGTAAGCTCTAGGTGAGATGTGAGAAGGGAGGAGTAAAGAAGAAACGAACCTGCACGGCTCAAACGGACTGCCTTACATCTTGATCGTTTAGTTCTATTGTCTCCTTTGGACGCTGTGAACCATGGATAAGAAGAGCTGTCAATCATCACATAGGAACTGATAGAACCAGATAAGGGGATGACCGTATGGATTGAGCAGAGACGTTGTAACATTCCACTACCAACACAAATCACTGTTTCCATATCAGCAAGAACCCGTGCACTCGACTGTATACTTGATCTTATGTTAAGAGGAAAGGGAACAGTGGTTACATATTTCGATTGTCAGCTAATAATCTTCAGGTGAATTGATTATAGTACTATTAATGGAATTACCTGTAAATTGTTTTTAAAGTTTTTCTCCCCCTAACTGATTATTACGGAGCACGTCATATTATGTTAATCATCTTTCTCTTGGAAGTGCTTTTCATCTTCATATTGACTAACTCGAAAGTCCAGGTTATTATATGGAGGTCATTCTATAAGTCATGGCAACTATGGTATATCGTGTGAACATATGGCATCGCAGAAATCGCAGCAAATACATTCGAAATCCGGCGGCAAACAGTACCGAAATCAACCGTAAGATCGCGAACGCATGCGAGGATGGCTCGGTACCAGCACATGAAGCATTCAGTTTGAGCTTGGCCATGCTACAAGATGGATGTAAGCCGAGTGAAACAGCGAGCATACGTGAAAATTGCCTTTCTCGCTGGCAGAGATGTTACTCAGTGTAGGCGGAACTACGAGCAGTGGTGGGTGATCGGAAATTGCCCTGTCGAACAGTTTCACGTTGGGCGGAGGCTTTCCGACATGGACGCGCAGCAACGACAGACTCACCGCAAAGCAGACGGCCCACGTCTGCCGGTACTGACCTGTCCGTGGCTGTAATTGAGCAGTGTTTAACAGAGGACTGACAATGGGCTTTGCAGGAATTATTGACACGGAGGGGTATGTCGAGGGCAACATTGTTCCGCATTTTACGACAGGACTTGACGGTGCGCAAGAAGTGTTCAATTTGGAGCAATTTGAGCAGGAAGGAAATGACATTCTCAATCACATTATTACGATTGATGAAACCTGAGTAAGAGCGTATGGACCAGACCTGAAAAGACAATCAGTAGAATGGCGTTATGCAGATTCACCACGACGACACGAGGTGCGACAGAATCCATCACCCACGAAGGTCTTGCTCATTCTGGCGTATCACAGCCACGGTATTATGGAGTGTCACCCTGTTAGGGAGGGCCACACCGTCAATGCCAAATACTACTGCAACTTTCTGCTGTACCATCTGCGACGTACAATTCGGCGCAAACGTCCGGCATTGCTGGATAATGCAGTCATAACCTTCATAACGCTACAGCCCACACTGTAGACGTCATCAAAAATTGTGTACAGCGGTGGGGGTAGGAAATCCGTCCCCCTTCATGCTACTCACGAGACCTCAGTACATGCGACTTCGACCTCATTCCACATCCGAATAAGCCATTGCATGGGAGGCGATTTGCAAACAGGGCGGATATCATCACAGGGTATTGGCGACTGGTGGCACACATTGACAGCAATGCCAATGGCATTCAACGCCTTCCCCATCATTGGCAACTCTGTGTGGATGCACGCGGGACTATTTTGAAGGAATCTAGGTGAGTTTGATTTCGATTATTTTTTTCATTTTTACTCGTGCGCTATAAGTTTACACATATTTATAATGCGTGTGTTTCATTTTAACCTTTGCCATCAGCCCCTGCACTGGAACCCTATTTCATATTGACATTCAGATACACACTGCCTTACCGGTTCAATGCACGTCGTGGAATTTCCATGTTGTCGCATTATCGCAAGATATACCATGGTTGCCATAACATATGGAATGACCCTCGTATTAAAGGGTGTTGCAATGTCCTACCTCACATAATATTTTTAAAATGCGAAATCTATGCCCTTAAGTGTCCCAAATCTTCTCACTGTAATTCTGAATATGTTCGACCATTTCGGCATCTGTAGAAAATGAAGCTAGAATGAATTGAATTAACTGATCTGAATACATGATTTGATTTTAATTGAAGCAGTGTTGAGAATAAATAATATTATGTTTTTATTCGTGTCAGAAGCACTTACAATAATTGAAGTTAATATGGTACTAATGCATAATATGTACCTGATACATGAACAATATAACATTGATTTCGTTTACACTTTTGCCGCCCAGAAGTTAGCAACATCGATTGCATTTGGTGTAGCAAAAATCAGGTCTTCCAGAGTACATGATGTTGGACACTGACTACATTGGAGCGGGTGAGAGGATGTCTGCACGTTGCCACATTCACATAGCGGCAACTCCGTACGGAAAGTCCATTTCATTAAGTTATTCTTGCATTTAGTAACATCTGACCGTAATCTATGGACCATGTGGTCCATTTTTCTGTGTATATAACGGGAAGTTTCACAGGGTGTGAGTCATCTCTCAGGGCTGTTAAACTTGTATGCCAGAGATCAATTCGGGAATGCCGTGGTGTCCCGACAAGAGCCTCTGTTGTTCTGCAAAAGCTGTTCCTTGATTTTAGTCGTGGGGTTTCTGGTTGATGTCAATGTAAAGGATGTGACTGGAAAGTTTGTACCTTGTACATCTCACGTTTTTCTGCTACCTCTCTACGAGTGCCAGGAGGTACAATAAAGCTTGTCAAGCGGAATGGGTTTTAAGCACCTGGTGGTGAGCGACAAGTATCATTAAGAGCAACATCTACTAATTTGGCACGACTAAATCGAGACCACACAGGGCTTGCATATTCCCCGGCAGAGTAACAGAGTGCAAGGTTAGATGTTCTTACAGTGGTAGGGTTAGCTCCCCATGTTCTGCCTGTTAACTTCCTCTTATAATGTCGTTCCTTCCCAGGCAACATTAAGGGCTCTTGATGCCTCTCTGTTCTTAAGGCGGAAAGCGCAAATCTGTATTTTACTGGGATTTGGTCTCAGGTGGTTCTCCCTGTAGTAGGTAGTCAGACAATTCTGTCAATGCCAGAAAGTGTCTGTTCAACATTTTCAAAATAATGAGCTTGGGCAAGTATGGCACAGTCATCTGCATAGATGAGACTCTGCGTTCCCTCAGGTAATGGTTGATCGTTAATTTAAACGTTGAACAGCGCTGGAGCAAGCACACTGCCCTGGGGTAAACCGTTCCTCTGCGATCTCCATCTGCTCCTTTGTCCTTCAAATTCAACAAAGCATCTCTTATTTTCAAGGATATTCCTTATTAAGCAAGTTAGTTGATAACGTTTGGTAGCATTTATTGTATCATAATTCGCTGTTAGATCAATAAATACAGCTCCTGTAATCTCTCCCTTTCGAAGCCATCTTCTATGTGCCGTGTTAGTTTCAACACATGAGATGTGTAACTCTTCCCTGATCTAAATCCAGTCCCATGTGGTCCTTAGGCTTCCACTAGCTTCTCCGCTATTCTGTTTAGAATGAGCCTTTCAAGAACTTTATACAGATGACAGAGGAGAGAGAAAGGACCGTAAATTCTAGGATCATCCTTATCCTTTCCTGGTTTACGAATAGCTATAACTTTAGCTTTCTTCCAAATTTTAGGAATCTTACAAGACTGGACACAGTTGTTCATCAGATCTAGCAACCAACACTTAGTTATTGGCCCAAAGTTCTTAATCTGCTCAACTTTTATATCATCAAGGTCTGCAGCCATCCCATTTTCACATTTACTCAGGGCAAGATCTAATTCAGCCTGAGTAAAGGTTCGTAGCAAGGTAGTAGTTTCTTGGTCAGGTTGTCTCTCAAATGTCTTCCTTCCGGACTTGATTTTAGAAGATGGTTTCCCGTTTTCTATTAGTTGACGGGCAATTTGAAATATTATGTAAGATAATCTAATTCAGGTAGTGAGAAAACCTTTGCTACGATATTAATTGTTTTATAATCTTGTTGCAAATGATTACATATCTCAAGACAATGCTACCAATATAAATAGCTAAACTGTTTCCAAAAAATAATGGAAACCAAAATCTTCTCTGGCTTTTAGTCCCGGAAATATACAGATTTCAAGGGAAACGAGAGTCTAGTTATCTAAATTGTTTCTGCTGTTGTTTGGGTCATCAGTCCATGGACTGGTTTGATGCAGTCCTCCATACCACCCTATCCTGAGATATAATTTCATTTCTATGTAAGTACTATATATTACATCTTCTCTATTATGCTCTTCTTATTCATAAATTGGCCTAACTCTACCGTTCTTAGAGATACGTATTATATTAAACACCAGGTCCTAAATTGTATACTCATACAATGAAGTACTGAATTACCAGTACATACCATTGACCTCAATCTAGCCAGCCATATCTCAAGACAATGCTACCAATATAAATACTTAAACTGTTTCCAAAAAGTAATGGAAACCAAAATCTTCTCTGTCCTTTAGTTCCGGAAATATACAGATTTCAAGGGAAACAAGACTCTAGTAAAACATTTCTAACATTATTACTCAGTAATCAACAAAACTAGCTCCTGGAATAAATTCCTTAATACACGATACCCCAACATAATGAGCAAATAATAAATTATTTTACTGGGATGAAAATATAAACGTGTCAACATTTTTTCTTTTAGGGTTCGCGCTGCCCTTAACGCCCGTACTTGACCAAATTATTCATCCAACGTTGACTAAACATTTGTCAGACCAAGCTACGAGCATACCATGGACTTAGTACTGCCTACAGGCAATCGTTAAATTAATTGCTCGTCACAAGCATTCATCACTGAGAAGGACACCAACCGGAAGCAGGCAGAGATAGATACCTGAGATACGTAACACTCTGCCTTGTTAAGGAAGACAGATTGCTTTCACTGATAGGTTAATTCAATCTGTAAGCAAATTGCTCCACGATCTATCACCTTGTTGCCTTATTTGGAGTCTTGAGACATTATGCTCTACAGGTACTCAGAGCGCAAAGGCTGTATGATAACCTGTCCTGTCGTTACATTTGTGCTGATGTGTATTTGTAATTAATAGAGAATAGAACTTGGAAAGAGGGGCTGTCTAGCTGGTGCAGTAAAGGGGCACTGGGTTCAACAGGAAGGACGTGGGATCAGCTCCCTGTCAGGAAGTCAGAGAAACGAGATTTCCTCCCTGGCCTTGATGTTCACTCAGCCTGCACCAAAAATGAGTACCAGGTTACTTCCTGGTGGCAAAGGTGGCTGGGCGTAGAGCTAACAACTATATCGTACTAAGTGCCGAGGTTACAAACAGTTGAAGCCTTTACCTCCCAGGCATCCAAGGGCCTTTATGGCCTGTATGGAGTTAGTGTTGCTTTTTTTTTACAAATTGGAAAATAGCGAGCGTAATGTATATTGTAGTACCATGTCGACATTTAGGCATTCGACCTACTCTAGATCGCACACTTGTACACTTTCGTTTAAGCACTATCTTCTGAATCTGTCAAAAAAGTTTAACACACTCAACAACATCCTTCAGAAATTATATTAAGCTGAGGAACAACGGCAAATACTTTACGATCTTCTGCTTAGGGACTGGTTTTCTCTTGAGCTGAGTACTGTGCATCATTGTGGCTGGATTTTCCTTACATACGACTTACAGACACTCAGCTAAATGCCGGTATGCATTATTAAAATCTGGTACCATCGAATCCACTCCTCTTTACTGGCTCCCAGTTCTGTCAGTACAGTGCCCCGTGATTTAAGAAGAACAAATCGTCGTTGCCGGGACAAAACCTCCTATGTGATAATATTTTTGGAGATATACTGACCCGAAGCACATACATTATGAAGAGCGAGAATGCCTTGACAACTGCCACACAATATTGCACCTTAGATGACAGAACCTTACCGGCCAAAGTTCTAAGCTAAAATATTTCACATAGGAGGTTTCGTCCCGGCAACGACGAAATACTCTAATTGGAGAGTACAAGAGAACCTTCCCGCTCTCGAATTGCAGAGGATCAAGTCACGTCACACACCCTTACGTGATGGTGCCATAAGATTGATACCAAGTTTAACCCCTGCAGAAATGGACAGCCACCACAGACGTCTCTCTGCACAACATATTTTCTGGTGAGCACCTTCCCAGTGGACATCGTCTACCGCGTAAGATTTGGGCCACACTGAATCGAGTGAAGACACAACATGGAAGATGCAAGATGCAAGCACCTTTACAGGTGGAATGGGTACTTCAACGCCAGAATGCGACTGTGACACCCCACGGCAAACATTTCTACATATTGTGAGGGAGTGTAAGTTGCGGTGCTATTCATGTAGTTGGAGTGACTTTCCAGAACCAACATATCAAGCTCAACGGTGGATCAGGGAACTGGGTATTAAAATTTATTATAATGCCATAAGATTAAGGTTCCTTGTTTGTGTACATATGTGCAGATTTGCGTTGCCATACGCGAAATAATAATTTGAAATTTCCCGAATATCAGCAGATAAATTAAGTATAAACCACTTCCGGTATGGTTGTAAATGGTATTTAAACCCCCTTCTCTGTTCAATTTTAGCGTTAACTGAGGTTGAGTGCATTCTCAATCAAGTTCCATGTTACAATGGCATATCCTGGAAACGAACTCGCGTCAACTGGGCAAAAGACCTACTTTACTACATTTTTTAGCTTTATAAACCAGTAGTGTAGCCCTATCGAAAAAATCTTGAAATTTCGATGGTGAACATTATTCGACGTGGTCAGCTCATAGGTGGGTAGATTGTGCGCTGGTGGCCAAATAATGACTTAACAAAGTTCTGGCTACCCTACTGCGATGAAACTAATATCTATGGACATCAATTCTCTTGGATTAGTTCATGAATATCTATGTTTATGTAAGACACTTTGCTGTATATTTTGTTCGCCACTAGCTGTACCAGAGGCTTCGCTGCGCGTATAAATCACAATTAGTTTTTATAAAATAATATTCGGTGATAAATTCTCAATAAGCACTAAATGGACTCTCTTAAATAGTAATATTAATTAAAGTGTGAACCCGATTCGTACACGTCGGACGGAGTGGCTCAGATGGTTGAGGTGCTGCCTTTGACCCCAACTTGGCAGGTTCGATCCTGGCTCAGTCCGGTGGTATTTGAAAGTGCTCAAATACGTCAGCCCCGTGTCGGTAGATTTACTGGTACGTTGAAGAACTCCTGTGAGACTAAGTTCCGTCACCTTGGCGTCTCCGACAAACCGTAAAAGGAGTTACTGGGACGTAAAGCCAATAACATTACCCGATTCGTACATTTTTGAAATCAAATGTCCAAAATAAATTAAGTTATATACTGAAATGTGAGAATTTTTAGCAGGGTTAAAAAAGTTTAAAAATACTTTGAATGAACTCAAGTATTCAGACCTTTGAATATTTTTATAATAAATCACTTAAATAAATGACCTTTCTACCTTAAACATAATCCTTCTGACATAGTTTGAGATTAATATGGAGTGATAGGACATATTAAGTACGCTAACAATTAAACGAGGGGAGGAAAATTTGAAATTAAATTATTGATCATGGTGTACTACTTTTCTTTACTTGTTCTGGTATCTGGTTACTTAAATCCCTCTGAAAGCATCAGTTAAATATCTGTCCGTAGATTTTTTTGTATTTATGTATGTAGGTAGGCTTGTTTATTCATTTATTCGTAGCGAACATTACGTGAAAACGGCAGGACATAATTTTACGAAACTCAGCATATGTTTTAAAATATTTTATTTTATTATACATTGTGATATCTAAGGATGAAGGGAAATGAGGCGAGAGTTGAAATGTTTTCTTCCTGATACTCTGAAAACGACTAGTTTTGCTTACAAATATTTCAAACACAACTTACGTCAAATTTAATTTTGCAGAGTTTATGCCATCACAGTATCAAACAAAGTAGTGTGCCAAGCTGCTAGAGAACTTTGGACCTCAGAATATCATTCAAAATTAGTCTTACGAGAACGTATATAGTTAGTAAAATTATTATTGTGCATCATAAAGGGAGGTGCATTGCTCAAGCCTTTATGTGAGGGTCTTAGGACCTAGGAGTATCGCCAATAAAAACCAAATACAACCAGAATATTCGCACAGCTCACATATACAAATATATCGATATGTTTGAGAATGAAATGTATTAATCACCTTCTTACGGCTGACGAACGCATTTCAGCTATGATTTGGTCCTCAGCATTAAAGCGACACTAGTATTTAATAGCGTGCAAGATTTTGACGTATAACCGATTAAAATTTCATTTTTCACTCCTGATATTAATTTTAAAGATTCCTTAGATACATAATACAACAATTTTTGTTGTCAATTTCATTATCTCTCAACCAGTCACAATTTCGAAAAATACCTCATCGCACCACAAGATACACAAATTCATTTGGCATTTCTACAGCAGGACAGAGGAGCACGTCTCTGTCAGAGGGGCTTCTCACCTGATAGTTTCAGACAGCGTTGCTAGCAATATCTAATAGTTGAATATCTGGCTTGTTACTGAAACTGTTATTTTACAGTACGTTAAATTAATTGTAGATCAGTCTTTCTTCAAAATATGCATTTACACAAATTGCTACCATGAAGGATCATAGAGTTAAGTGAAGTTATTCATTTTGTGAATTTTGTGAATGATGAAGTCGCGTTATCATAACAGATATACAACATTATTATTATTATTATTATTATTATTATTATTATTATTATTATTACTATTATTATTATTATTATTATTCTGTATTGTTTGGTAGCTTTAATGTGTTTTATTTATATTGGCTTAAATTTTGTGCTTGTAATTGTTTATAATATATTTGAAATCTTGTATCTCCTGACAAATTAAATCTAATCTAAACTAGAATTTATCTCTACGTCCTTTATGTACAGATGAGACTCAATAACGCCTGAACGCAATATAATGAAGTTCACAGAGTAGTTTGGTAGAGGATTTTCTTTACTTTATGTGTATGTGTGAAGACATGGACGCAGCGTGTCGGAATATTATAATGAGGATCTTGTAGGATATTGCAGCCCAGAGCTGTCTATAGAAACTGGTTTACAAGGCCTCTAACAGTATACTGACATGGAAATACCGCATCGTTAGTGCACAAAACACACAGTAATTGATTATAGATTTTCCGTCTGGAGATTCTCAATATGGTAGCATGGAGTCGTGACCACTGTTCTCGCAGCCGAGTGTAGCATTGCTTTCAATTTATTTTTCTAGGATCATTAATATCCTCTTTCCTGTCCAACGTCCATTACTTAACTCTTCTTATCTATCAATCCGATGGTTTAAATTTTTTTTTTTTTTGCTAGGGGCTTTACGTCGCACCGACACAGATAGGTCTTATGGCGACGATGGGATAGGAAAGGCCTAGGAGTTGGAAGGAAGCGGCCGTGGCCTTAATTAAGGTACAGCCCCAGCATTTGCCTGGTGTGAAAATGGGAAACCACGGAAAACCATCTTCAGGGCTGCCGATAGTGGGATTCGAACCTACTATCTCCCGGATGCAAGCTCATAGCCACGCGCCTCTACGCGCACGGCCAACTCGCCCGGTGGTTTAAAAATTACGAGGCCAAAGGGAATATTTAAGTTTACGCCTTCGACAATTCTTCTCTTTCTTATAGTCATTCTTCGAAGGATTTCCGTTAAGTGGAGATGGTTATGTCGCAGTTGTCCTCATAAGTTAATCTTCACCAACTCCATCACCCCATTAGAGCTTCGGAAATATTTATTGGATATTTGAAAACATGTTTAATTTGAAAACAAATATTTAACAGAGACAATAGGGCAATTACAATTATTTGGACTTACTAAGGTAGAGTCATTACGAAACACATCCACTGGATGACAAAGGAAGTTCTATGTACGGATTATCGGTGGCAGTACTTCTATGTATTTGGACTTACACTATCCCATATATTTGAATCAGCCACTCAGTGTGTATCCAAATACTAAACATATCGTTATTCATAAACTGTTGTCTTGGTGAATCAGAGGTAGCGTGTACAAATTATGATGCCGAATTTAGCCCTGTTATGTCCGATCTCAATGGTCCGTCTGGAGGCCATATTCATTAAGACGTGAAGTCAATATGGTCTGACGCCGCGGTTAGTCGGTTCGAGTCTCGTTGGTCGAAAAATATTCCACCAGCAGAATGTAGCCCAGCAGGGTAGGAGAGATGGTGGAATACAATTTCGAGTAAATATATTGCGTGCCAATATGAACTGAAGGCATATGACGCTGTTGATGGTGATTCATCCGTCGGATGGAGATGTTAAGACTCAAGGAGACCCCTCAGTGCTATTCGAAAGGAATAGGTTATGTGCCGGAACCGGGTTTCATCTTCTCCCTCACTAATATCGTATATCACGTCCCTCATTTCATCTCATTGACTCATCTGATGAGGTTGACGTCAGGAAGGGCATCCAGTCTTAAAAAGACGCTATGAAGATTCATCTGACTTTATATCCAATCCCGTACAGAAAAGGGACCAGGGTTGGACATACATACACGTCCGATACCTTAATTTAGTTAGTGAAGATCAAGAATCTCATCCCTAAATGAAAAGTATATTTTTTTTCTCAAGTTTGTAATAGCGGAATAAAATGAAATAAATTTATAATACATTCCGTCGTGAGTCGGTCGTTAGGGGCCATGTCGTAAATTGGCGAGCCGACGCCGACATTACTGCATCCTTCGAGAAGGTTGACGGACATATTCCACCATATTATTAGTTTTCCTCCCCCATTCCTCCCTAAAGTAGGGGATAGCTTCCCGGTCCTGGTGCAAGAAGTGCTCCTCTTCTGGTGCTGTTGGTTTGCCTTACGCTACAGTGTTTCCTGTGGAACAATATGTGTACCTCTATTTCCGCATGATCATGAGTAAATTCCGTATCCAGACAGAGGTGCAGAAAGCTATTTTGCAGCTTTTTTAGAAGTTAAAATTCTGGAAGTTTTAATTCGAGTGTAGGATTTACAACCTGTTGATGAACATTTGTGTTGGTTACTCACTGGCAGTAGCTATGTATTTGCAGCCTAATGTATGGAAGACGCTGCAATTATGCTTCCGGGTAGCTTTACTCACACATACTGGAGACACCATGGCGGATGTTGCTTAGGTGTGACCGTAGTTGGTATCCTCTCACTGCACCAGTGTTATTGTGGAGTAGGAATGCTCTCGCCTTGCCCCAGTGTAGGCGAAGACGGGAGTTCTCCCACAACTCTAGTGTCCGCGGTGGAGGTTGCTTAACTGTTATGGTAAGCCCAATTCGTGACAATTTTCTCAGTTTATAAATTGGAATTTTGAAAGGTTGCATGCGTCTCGGTTGCCGATTAGCTCCAGTGCTAACCGAACGTGTTCGTTTCGCGGTTATCGCCGCCTAGCCATGAGGATGCATTCGGGAGAAAGTGTATTCGACTCCATCATCGGCACACATGAAGATGATTTTTTTCCGTAGTTTCACATTTTCACACCAAGAAAATACTGGGGATGTACCTTAATTTTGGCCACGGCTGCTTCCTGCAGAGTCCTAACCCTTTCCTATCCCATCGTTGCCAAAAGACCTGAGTTTAGTGCGGCGTTAAAACACACACACACAGAGGGCATAGCAAAATGTTTCCTAGTCAGGACGCGCTGGAAGATTACTGTCGTCTGACGTTACTCGGAACTCTATTTGTTTTAGTTCTCGAGTTTGAGGGGCCTGCTTTCACATTCCTCGCATTGAATCCTACCCGACCGTCGACGAAGAGAAGAGCACAGAAAGTGAAACCTAATAAACAACACTAAACAACCGATGCACAAACGTTGAATATTTAAATCACAGAGTGAGTGGGCTGGGCGGTTAGGGTCACGTAGCTATGAGCTTGTATTTTGGAGGTGGTGGGTTCGAATCCCACCGTCGGCAGCCATGGTTACCCATTTTCACACCAGGTAAATGCTGAGACTGTATCTTAATTAAGGCCACGGTCGTTACATTCCCAGGTCCAGTCCTTTCCCATCGTTGCATCGCCGAAAACCTTCCATGTGTTGGTATGACTTTAAACCACCAGCGAAGAAAATTAAATAAATAAACAATTTATAGTTTATCATATCATAAACCCGTGTATTATATAGTTTAAAAATTGAATTTGTGAAGCAGTCATATGCTGCGTTTTATGAGGTCGAAGTTGAAAGTACAGTTCTTCGATGTATTATTAACAATATATTATTGTGATGTCCGACTCGTTGGCTGACCTTCGGTTCAGAGGATCTCGGGTTCGATTCCCTGCCGGGTCGGGGATTTTAACCTTCACTGGTTAATTCCATTGGCTTGGGGGCTGAGTGTTTGTGCTGTCCCCAACATCCCTGCAACTCACACACCACACATAACACTATCCTCCACCACAAAATAACACGCAGTTACCTACACATGGCAGATGCCACCTACCCTCTTTGCAGAGTCTGCCTTGCAAGGGCTGCACCCGGCTAGAAATAGCCACATGAAATAATTAATTTAATTAATTGTGATGACATAGCATATTTTTAAGTTCACTTCGCTTTTCGTATACAGTAATCCCTGGGTTGAATTAACTCAGTATATATACCATATCTGTAAGTCCGTCTTTCTAACTAGCTATGTGCTGTTTCCCATGACAGAGTTTATGGTCTCTGGAATATTTCCGATAGACAAGTAAGGATGCGGTATATCTTTCGGTGATGTTTTCTGCCGCGTTGAAGCTCGAAACTCATTTAAATGTCCACGCCTTCCCCCATTCTCACTGAGAGGAGCATAACTTGCTTTGCCATCAGTATTACATCGATCTGTTCTTACGAAGTCAGCAACCAGCATTTAATTCCCAGCAGACAATGGACTGGTGAAGGAGTACGTCAGCGGGGCGGATAATATTACATCGCATAAAATTACTTCTCATTCTCATTGGATCGTGCACATTCAGTAAAATATAATGCTCCCGTAATCCGGATACAGTCCTGGCAAAAGTTCACTGCCACTCAGGCCCGTAGGCGTTTTTATTCTTTTTTCGAATGGCGTCCAAATTATATTATTGGTTGGCTTGTCTCTAGCGTTCGATGATATGACCTCTTCGACTTTCCTAGTCTCGCCCATTTCAGAACCCAGTTAGAAACTGAAATTTAACTTAGTGGTAACATAGCTGTTTTATGTATAAAGAAACCTAAAAACCTCGTAAATAATTGCAGTATGTATAACTTGTCAATATACTGTACGTGATATTTTGAAAAGTAAAGAACCACGGATTCAATCTTCTTATTCTTACTAACCTCTTTCCAGTTGTATGTATTTTGCACAGATTTTTGGTCGGATGCCTTATCTGCTGGGATATTCACTATTGCGTGTCTCTCCGGTGGTTTACAGAGTGAAGGATTCTATGTATATTGAGACGAACCCAAGCACGCAGCCGCCAAGCTAGGTGAATTAACCAGACCAATCCTCCATCCGGCCGAAAATCAAACCCAGAGCCTTTTGAGCCGAAAGTTAATACGCTGGCCATTCAGCCAAGGAGGCGGAAAAATCACACATTCAATAGCTTGCAATTTAACCCATAAGTATGCATTTTTACGAAAATATTTTTGAAAAGGTCATATCTTTCAAAAGTTGGAGACATTTCTGTGGGTCTGAAACCCCTGGACGCCTACTGCCACTAGAATACTGAAAACATGGATTTCCTGGCTACACTATAAAGAAACAAATTCATGCACTTAACTTCATAACGAAAGGTTAAGGTAAACATAAAGGTTGTTGTTCATGCTATTTGTTAAAATCACCTAGCCACGTATCGGTAGATTTACCGATGCGTAAAAAACAAAATTCTGACTCTATCCAAAAAACCGAAAAAGGAGCAAGTTCAACGCAATACCATTTTTTTATTATTATTATTATTATTATTATTATTATTATTATTATTATTATTATTAGCCTGGTGGCAATGATGCTTAAGGTGTTAAATCTGTATCGTCTGATACCATGCTTAGCCGGTTGGAGTCCCGTTGGTCGAAAATCTCTTACCTTCAGAAAGAGTGGTGGTACACAATTTCTAGATAGCGTGTCAAAAGCCTGGTTATTGCGTGTCAAAAGCCTGAGTATTGCGTGTTAAAAGCCTGGGTATTGCGTGTCAAAAGCCTGGTTATTGCGTGTCAAAAGCCTGAGTATTGCGTGTCAAAAGCCTGGGTATTGCGTGTCAAAAGCCTGGTTATTGCGTGTCAAAAGCCTGGGTATTGCGTGTCAAAAGCCTGGTTATTGCGTGTCAAAAGCCTGGGTATTGCGTGTCAAAAGCCTGGTTATTGCGTGTCAAAAGCCTGAGTATTGCGTGTCAAAAGCCTGGTTATTGCGTGTCAAAAGCCTGGGTATTGCGTATCAAAAGCCTGGGTATTGCGTGTCAAAAGCCTGGTTATTGCGTGTCAAAAGCCTGAGTATTGCGTGTCAAAAGCCTGAGTATTGCGTGTCAAAAGCCTGGTTATTGCGTGTCAAAAGCCTGAGTATTGCGTGTCTAAAGCCTGGGTATTGCGTGTCAAAAGCCTGGTTATTGCGTGTCAAAAGCCTGGGTATTGCGTGTCAAAAGCCTGAGTATTGCGTGTCAAAAGCCTGGTTATTGCGTGTCAAAAGCCTGAGTATTGCGTGTCTAAAGCCTGGGTATTGCGTGTCAAAAGCCTGGTTATTGCGCGTCAAAAGCCTGGTTATTGCGTATCAAAAGCCTGGGTATTGCGTGTCAAAAGCCTGGGTTAAATTCCAAACTTGTGCGCAGTGTTCATATGGTGTGAGGGCATATGACGCTCTTGATGGTGATTCGTCCTTCGGATGGGGACGTTAAAACTCATTATCAGCCAATGTCCCATTTATGGAACGCACTAATTTTATTATGTTTTAAACACTGCTTACAAAGTTAGGGGTACTTTTTCTGTCATATTGGTCAAAATGTTTGCTGTTGCACTAGAAAACAAAAGAGGATTATGTTTAGTTTCATACTCTTCCACCACGAGTGTTCTATCTACACGTGTTCTTGTTAGGTTCTGCAACTGATCTTTGAACCTGAGCATATTTCCTTAGAGTGAATTTATGGAGCTCATTATGGTGTCAACGCTTTCGTTCTAAGTTTCCAGAGTGCAAATGGTGCATCAATTGCCCGTTATTATTGTAGAGGTAAGAATCACATGTGTTTCTTCACGCCGTCCCATTTCTGGGACATTGGTATAAAGCAGTAGCAGCTTCATTGTAGAATGCTTCATCACCTACAATGCTGCACTTCTCTAATTTTAGTACATTATATTAGCATAGTTAGAGAATATTTATTAAATAAATGTATTCTTGCTTTTATAGTACAACACTTCGCGTTGAAATGAAATGGCGTATGGCTTTCAGTGCCGGGAGTGTCCGAGAACAAGTTCGGCTAGCCAGATGGAGGTCTTTTGATTTGACTCCCGTAGGCGACGTGCGCGTCGTAATGAGGATGAAATGATGTTGAAGACAACACATACACCCAGTCCCCGTGCCAGCGAAATTAACCAATTATGGTTAAAATTCCCGACTCTGTCGGGAATCGAACCCGGGACTCCTGTGGCCAAAGCCCAGCACGCTAACCATTTAGCCATGGAGCCGGACAACACTTCGCTTTACTTCTTGTGTTCTAGGCAAATACAATGTCATATACTACACGCCTGACAGTTCCAGAGTTAAGAAGCTATCTTAAAGAGCTGGAAGATAATTCTCAGGAAGTGGATGATATTGGAGTAATAATTTTAACGCCTGATCCTGATGAGGAAACTGATGAGGAGGATGTGCTAGAGAATGAACTTTTGGACACTGATATACGTGACATTAGAAGTATTTCGCACCGATACGAATACAAAGGGTACGGAAATTCAGTTAGAATATCTACCATCGCCTTCTGCAGTAAAAAAGCAGAAAACATGCCGTTTAGCAGAGATGACATCCAACTGTAAGCCCACAGATCAAATAGAACATACTCAAATTGTAGCTACACCGAGGTGGGAAATATGTCAACCAGAATACTCCTATAGAAAGCTGCTCACTAATAGAAGTTGGTCATATCATTAACAATTTACATGGAAAGTCTGTTGCTGATGTATTTGAAAAATTCTTCTTTGATGCGTTTGGGTGTTTATAAACAAGAATTCGCTCCAAAAGTGGTGGTGGCCACGTTATACCAAGATGTTGGATGTTACAGTAGTAAATACTTGGAGAGCACACTAGACTGCCAATGAAGAAGATAAAGTATCTCTGCTAGATGAATGAAGGAAGATAGCACTAGCGTATCTTTCTAAAACATCGGGTTCAATACGCAAATCCAGAGACCCTCAAAGCAGCAAACTCCTAGGAGGCAGAGTAAGCACTGAAATCAGGTTCCATTCAGGAAATCATTTCATTACACCGATTGCAACCCAGAGAAGATGTGGACATTGCAAGAAGAAGATGACAAGGACTCGTGTACGTTGCGATCTGCAACTGCACGATAAATGCTTCGTTCTATTCCACACCCGATAAACGTTAGCTGCCATAAATTTGAGTGCCTAACTCATTTTGTACATTTCATTGGAGCCGAGGTTTATTTCTTGTGCCAGAATTCCGCTTTGTGACCAATTTTATGCGATGCTGTGAAAATCCTATCTCAACTTATTGTACATCCTATGGTTATGAAATTCGTTAGTGAATAGATGTAGAGTCATACAGTTTGTAAATATGTTCTGAAGCAATAAGTGAGTGCATATGAATGCACAGTAACTGTTACTTTGCATAAATAAAATAGTGTAACCTTCTGCTATCATAAGTTGCCAATGTCCCAAAATTGGGACGCCCCTTAATTTTAGGATCCTGCATCGAAATATAATAAAATCCAATTTTCTCGCTTATTCTTGCCCCAAACATTTAAATAAAGTCAATTATAGGGTAAAATTCAGTTTGAATGAATTTTGGTAGGTAATGTTTTAAGCATTAAGCAGATCTCCTTGGTGTTATTGCACAGGGGATATGTGCTGGCACCGGCTATCGCCGACTCTCCTACTTTTTGTTTTGAAATTGACTTTACGTCACACTGACAGAGCTGTATTATGGGGACGATTGGACAGGAAAGGGCTAGGAGTGGAAATAAAGTGGCCGTGGCCTTAATTATGATACAGGAAATAGGAAATAGGAAACTACGGAAAACAATTTTCAGGGCTGGCGACAATGGGGTTCGAACCCACTATCTCCCGATTGCAAGCTCACAGCTGCGTGTCCCTAACCGCACGGCCAACTCGCTCGGTCCTCTCTTACTACTTATATAGTATATCACGCCCTTCATTTCGTTTCATTATCTAATCTGAGGAGGTTGATGTTATTATTATTATTATTATTATTATTATTATTATTATTATTATTATTATTATTCCGGGGGTTTTGTGGACCATCAGAGGTAAAAGAAGGTGCCGGGATGAATGGGTCTAGTTACACAGTCAAAGAAATAATTTAAAACTTAACGGAAGGTTATATTTTCATAATTTCCAACAATCAACAAGTAACAATGTAGAAGGTACCAGTAGCAATAAACAAGAGTATGAAAGACAAGACTGTTGGTATAAACAGAACCTGAGCTTCAAGCCCTCACTTTACAATTTCAGAGCTCCTAGCTCAAATTTACAACAGACCAAAATATTATATAAGGGCAGAATTCCCCTAATACATGGAGCACTTGCTCAGTCAATATCAAGCCTCCCAGAGGCATTCATTAATCTTACAAAACTTCGAAAAGAGCTAACGGCTCTCAATTTTCCAAGCCTATTCAAGGCTGCACCCAATTACAATTTCTTGCCTCTAAAGGCACAACTTACAATATAGAAATTATTAAACAGGAGTAATAAAATACCCAATCTACTGGGCCATCAAGTTAAAGAACAGGTTAAGTTACTGTCCCGAAACACAACTTGAGTGGAGGCGTGTACTTGCACTCCTAGAACCGAATTCTTTGGATACTTTAAACCTAAAGGGCACTAGGCCGATGGAACAGGGGCTATTCTCAAGCTATGGAGGTGACTCGTATAAGAAAATTTTAAGACATTATGGAAAGATGGAAAATCAGTTACGAAACGTAGTCACTTCAAACCAATAGGAAGGGGAGCTCAAGAGGGTACGATACTCTCTATCCCCGAATTACAGTTAGAATTTTATGAAACTTTTACATTAGCCGGCAGACCTTACATATTAGTAAAGTTGGTTACATATTTAAGGTTTCGGACCCTTCCCCCGGGTTTAACTGCGGAGCTAGCAAGAAATAAGGTTATGAGTTGGCCATTACCTTGCTGAAGACCAGCTGCCTGATGAAAGACGCACCACCCGCCTCCTGCTTCACATACATACACTGTTAGATGTTGATTAAATGGCCAAGAGACGTGAAAATCCGCCGCTTATAAACCCTCGGGGAAAGTTCGAGACCTTTTATGAATGATCAAGACACACCCTCCTATTTTTATTGGTCAGTATACAATTACACTCAAAATCGAGGAAGAAATACGGGATTGTTTGAAAATTAATTACAAAAATTAGGGATTGGCTGGATTCAAAACTGGCAGAAAGGAAGTTCAATATTGCCAACACAAAAAATGAATGAACGAAATTTAGTAAAGAAAAAACTTATGAATACAAAACTTCTTCAAAAAGGTTCTTTCACTTCGCACCAGGGTGCATGATCATAGTTTTTGTAGTGACCTCTATGAGAGAATGTCCACACTTCTTGATCAATGGAAAACAAAACAAGTTGAAATTCCCACACTACTGACAACTTCATAATCACAAAATTACGGTAGTGACATCTTCTGAGGAAAAGTTTAAGTAGGTCTAGTTCCCAGTTCAGAGTTTCTCCTGTAGAGGAGGTATTATTGCGCAAGATATAAATGTGCGGCGTAGAGGTGTACCTCCCGGTACAATTATTATTAATAGTACCATTTTAATACTAAGAACATTTGGAAAATAATGTCATGCCGTAAACGTAAGGCAGTAAGTAATGATGATAATATATGTCCCCTTCTATGTTACTACCATTTGTAAACATTCTTACTTGACGCTATTTAGGCTGCTTGCATGTTACCAGATAGCGGGGAGACCGGAACTCTGTTGGGAGACCAATATATCTTTCTTTCTTTATCTGCTTACCCTCAAGTTTTGGCTTTTCCCTCGGACTCAGCGAGGGATCCCACCTCTACCGCCTCAAGTGCAGTGTCCTGGAGCGTGAGACATTGGGTCGGGGAATACAACTGGGGAGAATGACCAGTACCTCGCCCAGGCGGCCTCACCTGCTATGCTGAACAGGGGCCTTGGTGGGGGATGGGAAGATTGGAAGAGATAAGCTAGGAAGAGGGAAGGAAGCAGCCGTGGCCGTAAGTTAGGTACCATCCCGTCATTTGCCTGGAGGAGAAGTGGGAAACCACAGAAAACCACTTCCAGGATGGCTGAGGTGGGAATCGAACCCACCTCTACTCAGTTAACCTCCCGAGGCTGAATGGGCCCCGTTCCAGCCCTCGTACCACTTTTCAAATTTACCGGGCGAGTTGGCCGTGCGCGTAGAGGCGCGCGGCTGTGAGCTTGCATCCGGGAGATAGTAGGTTCGAATTCCACTATCGGCAGCCCTGAAAATGGTTTTCCGTGGTTTCCCATTTTCACACCACGCAAATGCTGGGGCTGTACCTTAATTAAGGCCACGGCCGCTTCCTTCCAACTCCTAGGCCTTTCCTATCCCATCGTCGCCATAAGACCTATCTGTGTCGGTGCGACGTAAAGCCCATCGCAAAAAAAAGCAAAAAAAAACAAAAAAACCTTTTCAAATTTCGTGGCAGAGCCGGGAATCGAACCCGGGCCTCCGGGGGTGGCAGGTAATCACACTAACCACTACACCGGAGAGGCGGACTGGAGACCTATATTGCTGAGAATTATTATTTTGTCGGAAAAATTCCAAATGCGTCAGCAAACATCATTCAGTTGCAAACATTGTACGACATGGATTGCTCGAAATTTTTTTGCACTTGAGAAACTCTCACTACCACTTTGGAGCCGACAGTGCACCAGTGATCTACAATGGGACCTCATGAGACGCTAACACAGGTTTTAAAACTAAAAATTGTTTTAAACCAATACAATATTGGAGAAAATATTTTGGATTGTTGTCTGAGTGTGATGTTATAGTAAGGGTAAACATACAGTAGTGATGTTGTTATTACTTCTGTATATAGTCTATAAAAGCAATTTGGAGCAATTTGAAAATAGACGTGAATTAATGAGGCACATCCAGGTATCTCAGAAACTTACAACTTGGTACCAGAGAAGCTGATGACCTCAGGATCCCTAGGAAAATCGAAAATTCTAAAAATTCCTGGAGGGGGGTACGCTGGGGGCTTCAAATTTTGGGCTCAGCATAAGAACGGGGTCGTGTATATTTATCCGAAGCGATAACCTATAAGTTTCGTGGGCTTAACCCTTCTTTAGTCGCGTGAAAATTATTACGTTACTAGTCGCGCACGGAGGTAACCTCCGGGGCTAATTGCGCGTAATTTTCGTCCTTTGAAATGTTGTTTTGGCATGTTCGTTTGCAGTTTTCTACGGTATAATTAAAAGAAACCCTTTTAAGTATTAGTAGGTTATTCTTACTTGTTTGATCTAAAATCAGAATACTGTAGACCTTAAGTGTGACGAATGGTCTTATGATATTACCTACGACGATCACATCATATGAAATACGAAATAATATTTTTCTAAAATACGTTTAGAAGAACAGAACAACAAAGTTATCGACCTAGAAAAAAATAATAAGCACTAAAATATAAGGATTTTTGCTTATTTGCACACGGAGGAAACGTCCAGGTGATGTCACTTGTCACAACAATGATCCCACACTCGCTCACAGGATGCACGATCGCGCCGAAATGCTGACAGGATGAGTCCAGGTGAACAAGGAGAAAGGTATAGGGGTGGGGAGACCAACAGTTCAACTGAGAAGTTCAGTACCGTGCAAATTGTAATCGGCCCGGAGAAAATCTCCGTGAGCGACTAAAGGAAGGTTAAAAATGTTCGGGAATTCTTAATTTTACACCCTTTCCCCAAAATCAGGATTGCGGCACAATCTGCCAGACGAGCTGGGAAATTGAAACTTGGCGAAATTATAGCTTTTAGCCTGTAACCGACGGAAATATCCTAAGATGTTAAAACTTTTCATTTTTTACCCCAGAAAAATAAGGAAATATGGTGGCAATTTTATTAACTGAACAGACCTTCCTTTCTACATATTTGGTGACTAAGCGGTAAGTCATATCACAAAACAGATGGCACAATCTTCGTTCAATTTGGATAGATCTACAACTTTGGTCCTATTACTTTCTGTCGTATTTCTCTCCATTATACGTTATATTTGGCTGCATTTCACGAATGTACGTAAATTTTGTGTTTTTTATGTATATTTCATAGTTTGACACACTGATAGGAAGGATGAAGTCATGAAATTTGGCACGCACATTGATATGATTGATGGCCATATGTGAGCCAAATTTCACGATTCTAGTTTCCACATAAGTATGCGAGAAATAATGTAATGTGTTAAAAATGTACTCAAATTTCACCCCATTTTCCTTTCTGAGCCAGTCTAACCCATAAATATGGGAGATACGAGAAAATGGTTTAGGACCAAACATGTAGAATGATGAAAGGAGCGTCTTTTGTCGCAAACCGTTTGCCTATATTATGAACCGGTTAGGGGCAGTAAATCTCGAAATGAATGTCTGCACTTATAAACGTGCCCATGCTAATCTGTCACCTGTATAAATTAATTCGTAGGCGGTCTGCTGTCCGTAATTTCGTTTGTTTCTTTCATACATTTATCCGATTTAGGTCAACTCAAGACTTTATCAATGATTTCTAGCTTTCTTGTCTATCTGTCCGCCTGTTCCACATCACGGCGAAACGGCTGAATACATCTCGACCATACATCATATATAGAGTATACACATCTAGGAGAAGGTTTAGGAATGCATATGATTTAAAAAGCACTGAAGAGAATGGGAGTTTATAGCAATCCACAACAGTTCTCTTCCATTTCCTCTTATACTAATGATTTTCTGTAAAATATGTGGACTATATGTGAAACACCCATTCTTTTTAAACATCTTTTTTTTATGAACATAATTTCGCTTACTCTTCAAATGATGTAGAAAATAACTATTTTCTGAGGGTTTCATACTCTGCACTGAGTGGCCGACAGATAACGAACCTACCAGTTACCATGGCAACGTCTCTGGCTGCTTGCCAATAGGGAAGTAACATAATGTCATTTTCGTCAACATTCCTGTAAACTCGTGGTTGTTCCTTGTGTAGAAGGCGAAAGAGACGTCATGCTGCCATTCTGCGGGATATTTGCGGAATACCGTTCGAGGTTACAATCCTCTTCAAAAATCCCTAAAGGGGCTGTTAATATCTGAAGGGTACTGCGGAGTGTAGCCCATGGTTTCACACCGTAAGGTGTTTTCTTGCATTTGATAAAAGTTTTACTTCATTTCTCTTCTACTTCTGCTTTTCGTTTTAATTTTTTGCCTCTGTCTTGCCTCATTAGGTTCATGTAATACTACCATAAGTCACTTTCTTATCTGTTTACCTAAAACCCCTGCGCCTAAATGTATTCCCTGTTACTGCCTTCTTATATCCGAAACTCGTATTATCACAATTTAATGAAGGGCATTTAATTTTACAGTACATCCAATTGGTATTTACACATTTGTCCTATTGGGCTGTCTTCAGTTGTAATCCTATTTTCTATTAATTTCAACTTTCTCACCGTAATGTTTTTTCTTAATTACTCCGTACATATGCGAGTACTAATCCGGAAACCTAGACACTCTTTCCTTTGAGGAAAAACTCCAAGCCGTTCAAATGTATAACTCATTAGCCCCGGAACATACCGAAATATGGAGGTAATTTCAATGACGGTGTAGACCTTTGTTTCGGGGTAATTGGTGGCTAAACGGTAAGTCGTATCACAAAAGAGATAGCACAATCGCATTTCAAGTTGGAGAGATCTACAACTTTGGTCCTATGACATGTTGTCGTACCTCCATCCCTTATATGTTAGATAGAGCTGCATTTCTCAATTTTAAATTATTTTGTACTTTTTACACTTATATCTTATCGTTTGACACACTTATGGGAAAGACAGAATCATCAAATTCGGCACGCATATTGATACGACCAGTGGTCATATTATGTTAGTCAAATTTTATGATTTCAGCTGCCAAATAAGTATCCGAAAATTAATGTAGTGTGTGGAAATTGTCCCAAATTTCGCGTTATTTAACGTGTCTAACTCTATCTAACCCATAAATATAGGAGATAGAGAAAATGTCATAGAACCAACCATGTAGAACACTAAAAGAGGCGTCCGATGGCGGAATCGTTATTGATATGGCGTGCTGTGCACTTATAAACGTGCCCATGTTTATAAAGTTGTAGGGGGTCCTGTCTGTAATTTCGTTTACTTTGCCAATTTTTCAGATATTTATCCGATTTATGTCAGTTCAAGACCGGATGAGTGGTTTTCAGGTTTCGTGTCTGTCCATGTGTCTGTTTGTCCGTCTGTTCCATCATCACGGCGAAATGGCTTTATAGAACTCAACCAAACTTCATATATAGAGAATACTCATCCGCGGGAAGGTTTAGATACGCATATGATTTAAAAAATCTCTCAATAGGAAGTGGGTTTGTAGGGAAACCACGACAGTTTTCTTCAGTTTTCTCTTATACTATTGAGTTTCTTTAAAATCCGTGCGCTATATGCAAACGTCGCTTCATATTAAACCAGTTTTGTTATGTAGGCCTATATAATTTCGCTTGTTCACTGGATACTCTTTCGTTTGGGGGAAAGTTCCAGACTGTTCAAATGTATTACCTTTAAGCCCCGGAAAATAACGATATATGGAGGCAATTTAAATACTTTCTGAACGGTAAGTCAATTCACGAAGCAGATTACACAATCGCTGCTCAGTTTGGAGTGATCTTCAACTTTGGTCCAATGCCTTATTGTCGTATCTCGATTCTTTATACTGTCCCCCAGGCCAGGGATATTAATCATTACAATTAAAAACCCCTGACCCGGTCGAGAATCGAGCCCGGGGCCGCCGGGTGACAACTGGACGCGTTGCCCCCTACACTGCGGGGCCGTACGACATGCAATTTAATATATTCTTTACTGGGTGAGTTGGCCGTGCGGTTAGGGGTGCGCAGCTGTGAGCTTGCATCCAGAAGATAGTGGGTTCGAACCCCACTGTCGGCAGCCCTGAAGATGGTTTTCCGTGGTTTCCCAATTTCACACTAGGAAAATGCTGGGGCTGTACATTAATTAAGGCCACGGCCGCTTTATTCCCATTCCTAAGCCTTTCTTATCCCAGCGTCCCCATAAGACCTATCTGTGTCGGTGCGACGTAAAGCAACTAGCAAATACGTACAACTCCGTATACAAGGTAGAATACCGTAAAGAAACACGGGTACATTTGCTGGCATAAAATATAGTCAAATGAGGAAGATATTTTCTATTTATTTTAAACTGCCATTTACGATAATTCGTTCACAGTAATTGTCTGCCGTGAGTGGAACCTCCTTCCCGAAAGTATCAAAGGGTTAAGTGTTATTCGCTCTTTCAAAGAAGCACTTCGGAGATATTTTGTGCACCAATAAGGATCATATGTAAACTTGATGCTGCTACTCACAACCATTCTATTGTCATGGATATCCTGGTAGACGATTAGTTTACATTTCTTAAGGGCTTTATTTTTCAAATGTTTTATGCACTGCCTTTTACTGCATTATACTTAATTTTTCAAGCTTAATTTAATTTATTAATCACTTTGTATTATTTTTAAATTTTATTAATCTAATTATTGTAATGTTATGCAATGTAATATACGTATATTTCAGTGCCTGTTTAGATGGATAGAAGGCCCGAAAGCCTTAATCTTGTCAGGTAAGATAAAATATCACTAACTAACTAACTGGATCCTGGCCACACTTAAGCGACTGCAGCTATCGAGTTCGGTGACTAACTAACTAACACCGACTTAGAGAGATCTAGAGTGAAATAGGAGAGGGCTAGGATTGGGAAGGAAGTGACTGTGGCATTAATTTAAGGTGCTTTGTATGAAAATAGGAAACCATGGAAAACCATATTTAGGGCTGCCGACAGTGGGGTTGAAAGCCATTATTTCCCGAATGCAAGCTCACAGCTATACGCTACAAACTATGCAACCGACTCGCTTGGTAAAAAAGGAATAGTTCTGACGTATCGAATAATTAATGCATCGGCAAAGGAAGAGGTAGGGCTATGAGAGGTGTCATATATTCTCTAAGCCTCACAGACCTAGTACCGTCCGCGTTCTCCAGATGATGATGAATATTGTTTAATAAGGCAAATCATCGAGGACATCAGTACCAGATTTTTCCCAGTTAGGTCAATAGGACACATGGAAATGAGTAGACTGAAACTTTTAATTGCCTCTTAAGGCGATATTACCTTCTGCAGTACTATACTAATAGATTGTGGCTGTAACCATGAATCATATCGTCATATAGGTCATCATCATAAACATCAAACTCTTCGAGTAGAAGAAGCTCTTACCATGTTTATAGCTGCGAAAAATGTCCACATGAATGCTTACATTGCCATTGTGAAAGGCGTTATGACCTCATAATTTAATGTTTACGATCTTGTGTTAAAGCAAAGTACCGGGCGAGTTGGCCGTGCGCGTAGAGGCGCGCGGCTGTGAGCTTGCATCCGGGAGATAGTAGGTTCGAATCTCACTATCGGCAGCCCTGAAGATGGTTTTCCGTGGTTTCCCATTTTCACACCAGGCAAATGCTGGGGCTGTACCTTAATTAAGGCCACGGCCGCTTCCTTCCAACTCCTAGGCCTTTCCCATCCCATCGTCGCCATAAGACCTATCTGTGTCGGTGCGACGTAAAGCCCATAGCAAAAAATAAAAAAAATAAAGCAAAGTAAACTTGTAGTACGTGACTGTCAATATCGTCATCAAGCCAGAAAATCTCCAATATGACGAGGGATGCAAGCCACAGACCATTAAAGCCCTGGAAGCAGAGTAAGGTGAAGGCTTTCACTATAGGTATTTCATTTTGAAAATAAGATTACACTTGAGCAATGAGATGCTAGTGTTTGTGCATCGTAGTTGATAGACGACAGGGAGGCGAGCAGCGGGCACGTAAGTGGACAGAGTTAAGTTACCACATGAGTCTCGCATTACTGACAGGAGAGGTGAATTTTAGAGAAAAATCTGTGTATGCTACAAATGCAAACGTAAGAGTGAATTCGGAATGGCATGTGTGTTATCGTTCAGGGGCTAGCGAGATAAGGATTGGAAAAAGAATAAGAACAAAACGAACCACTCTCTCTCTCTCTCCTAGGACTGGCCGACTAACTGAACAGCCGTAGATTTGAGCGCGCTGCTGTACCTGGCCGAGTGCAAACGTATTTAGAACACGTGAGCTTACATTTGGGAGATAGTGGGTTCGAACCGCACTGTTGGTAGCCCAGAAGATGGTTTTCCGTAGTTTCCCCATTTTTACACCAGGCAAATGCTGGGGCTGTACGTTAATTAAGGCCACGCCACTTCCTTCCCAATCTTAGCCCTTTCCTATCCCATCGTCGCCATACAATGTATCTGTGTTGGTGCGACGTAAAGCAACTTGAATTTTGAACACGTAATAACCTCGAAATCAAAACGTTTATCTCATGTGCCCTTGCTTTGTTGATCTTCCCGATGGAGAATCGAACCTTCCTTCCACATGAACTGAATATCCCTTACCACGTCAACTTCTCACAGAGAATACCATGATTCAATCCCATGGGGGTATAGGTGGATTTTTGAAATGAAAACTTACGTTTCTGTGTTTCGGATACCCGTAGAACTAGGGGTGTCGTAACCATGATCACGAGGTTAACAGTTACAACTAAAAAAATAGCTGTAACGGCCTGCGGTAGTGAAAGCTGCGTGGACACTGGATATTTTTTATTCATGAGTTAGAAGTAACAGACATGATAATGGCAGTAATGAACACTGGTACAAAACAGGGGTGAACAATGACAGGAGAGTACGGTACTCGGAATAAGGAGATACAGGCTAAGTTAGGCGTAATCTCGATGGATGAAGCTGTGCGCATAAAGCGACTTCGATGGCGGAGACATGTGAGGCGCGGATAGGTTACCCAGGAAAATAATAAGCTCGATCGTGGAGGGTGAGAGAAGTAGAGGTATATCAAGGTAACGATGGTTAGACTTAGCTTATAAGGATTTGTAGTCAAAAAGTGTGGAATTGAATGAGGCCACAGAGTTAGTTACGAATAGATGATTGTGCTGGCATTTAGTTAATTCACAGAGACTTGCAAACTGAACTCCCAGTGGCGTAACATACCATAGTGAATAATAACAATAATAATAATTAATAATAGTAATAATGTATATTCTAAGATTGCAAATGGATCATTTTGGGCTGATGCCTATTTGCAAATCAATTTAAATTTTTTTAGTTTATATCATGATGAAATTATTCGCGAAAGCGTAGTTAATGAGCGGATATATTTTTCTTCTTTAGAAATGTCAGTGCACTTCTTCCAGATTCGATACTATGGTCTCATGCAAAGGATGATAAGCCACAAACTGCCCGGTCTGTTACGTCAGTGTTGGTATTTTAGTATGTAAAGCGAGTTTCGCGTCCATTTTTTACGAGTTCCGTTCCTATTGTGTAACGAACGTGGGAGTCCAACAACGGAAAGGAGTTTGCTAGGAGGACTAGCTCCAGTGGAAGAGCGCACGTTGATTCACAGTTTAGGGGGAAAATTTACACAAACATGTCGCTATACTGAAGCAAGTAGCTGGAAATATATTCATGCAATCTCAATTGATGTAAGAAAATTACTCAGGATCGAGATAAGGTAAATTGAAAGATTGTGCAAAATAACTTTTCCCTGTAAGCCTCCCTCTAGTGGTTCACAGGCTGCCAACGCCAAGTGTTTACCACACCTGAGTGATAATTGATTCCAGTTACTTGTTCTAGGTATCTTCCTTTCGTATTTCCCATCCGACCTTCCTTGATCAACTCTTGTTCTTTTCAAACCCCGACGGTGTTATATTTGAAGGTGCTAAAGAGGCCATAATTTTTCTATCTCTCTGGTTCTTTCTTTAGCCGATCCTCTTACTCTTCCAAGAATCAAACGTCTCTCGCTTATGATCAGCTTTAATAGGGGATGGGTGCCGTCTTGTTTTACTGCTAAAAGAAAAACTACTACCATTTACTAAGACGTGTCTCAATTAACAAAGGTATCGGTATTGCTGTGCTCTCGGTGGATAGAAAACCTTGTTTCACACACTGGTGAAGTACTGCAATGTCCATAATGACATGCCTTATTTCAAACTTACCCCATAACACGAACTCCCCCTCCACTCCAGCTAATAACCAAAACAGGCGTGAATCTTAAACGGTCGGTCGTAGGGCATATGTTCATAGGGGATTCTTGTGCTTCTTGGAGGGCGGGTGTATGCTATTCACCTCAATTACTTTCCCTGGCCCTGTATAGGGTCATAAGCAAACATTAACGGGAATTCTTTGGCGATATATTGAGAAGCGGTTACTCTAGGGAAAAATCTTTTGGAGAACACATTCAGGACGTCTTCGGACATCATGGGTGAGGAATTTTAGAGGGGTGCTGGACAACTTCAGGAAGTTGTTAAGAACAGCCATGAACTACACAAACGTTATCCATGACGATACCCAGTAAATAGAGTGATAAGTTATAATACTAATGCCCTAGGAAATTATAAGTACTAGGTATCTAGAAAAGGGTAGGAGTTGGGGCAAAGCATAAGAAACTCTACCAGCCACTACTATCAATAAAATCGTCGCCATAAGACCTATCTGTGTCGGTGCGACGTAAAGCAAAATAGCAAAAAAAGAAAAAAAACTATCAATAAACGAACTCCTAGGAAAAGGGACGCCATTAGCTAAAACTTAAGGCCATTATAAATAAGGGTCATGCTATTCACATGAAAACTAACCTCATTGACACATTCGGTTTGTTATTGTCTTTATATTCGATCCCAGTTTAAGTCAGTGGCTTTTGAGGTGTTAAAATATACAACATTTGCATTGTTGGCTTCCAGCACAATAAAGAACTCCTAAAGCCAAGAAGGCTCCAAGAGGCTCTTGTAGAAGTGAGTCTCCCATTTTCCGTAATCTCAGCACTGAGTGGAATAGAGTATTTAGCTCTATGCCCAGCAGACTTTGTCTCAGGAATTAACCTGGAACTAATTTCTGATGTTGTACAAGTGAAACCCAAGAGCGTGTGCTTCTCTGGAAGTGGAATCCTAATTCTAAATCCTTTGACCTCTTGAAGGATAATCGAACCCACATTCTTACGTGTGAAACTAGCACAAGTTTACCACCTTGGCTAGGTAGCTGCAGAACTCCCTGAAAAATAATTCCAATACCCTAGTGTCTCTTAATGCCTTTGCTGGCAGGACCTCGTGTTTACAGTGCACTATGTATTCTGGTATAGGCTAGAGCAATTTTGTTACTTTCATAGATCTGTCTCTGTCTTATCCTTGGCTTTGACAATATGAAAGTGACTGAGGTATGAGCGATGCTAATAATGCCAATCCTTATGCAGCCAGTCCCTGCTATGAATGGTGTAAAAATGTTGCTCATAGGGTAGGTTGGTGTATGCATTTCAGTTGGGATTGGCAGACTGATATGTAATAGCAACTTCTGGCTCAGTGAGGAAATCGACGGGAAACTACCTCACTCCTCATTTCCCTAGCACGCCTCTTCACTGATGCCTAGGCCATCTATGACAGCTGATGGCGGAGCTGTTGAGGATCCCACCAGCGGTATCGCTGACGAACTGAACATACTTAGTGTCTCTTAAAGTCTATAACAACTGAAGGAACGTTAGTAAAATTCTTCTTCTTCTCCTTACTTCTTATAATTATACACATTAATGATTGTAATGATGATGTTCTGCAGTGTGTGTTTCCCCTCCAAGGGTATCCAGGCGATGTAGTAGATGACTGACTGATTACTAAAGTTTTATGTAGCTGAGGGGCGTGCAGATTAAGAGCTTTAACACCGTTATTCGATGTCTTGGAAATAAAATCATTAATCACTATTATTATAGGCACAATGTGTATCTGCACATTGTTTTAATTACAACCGACAAGTCGGTGTACTTAGATAAGTTCTCTGGGTTTTTGCCTGCTGATTGTGGTAACTAGGACACGCACGATCCTTTCTTGTAAAGTAACAGGATGTCTGACCTATTGCATGTCTTGTCAGTGAGTATACTTCAGTCCCCATAAAGTCTTCAGCATGAACTGACTGTGATGAATACTTCCATTAAGGTGTTGAGTACTGAGTGAGTTGATACTGATAAGGCAGTTTCTGGTGGATTATTTTCGCTACTTGCTCATGCTTGTGTCTGCAATCTCGCTTGCCAGTAATTGGCAACCAATTTTGATATGTTATATTGTTTTGTTGTAAGTAGAACATCGGCGAGACAGATCGTCTATTGGTCCTTCAGAACCTGTTTTCTGTAGCTCGTTGTCATAATTATTATTAGTAGTCATTTATATGATACACGCCTCTTTCTTCCCCGTATGTTTAACAGTTATATTTCTTCTGCAACCAAGTTCAAGAAACCACTTGCCATCCACGGTTGATAAGAAGCAGCTTCTCATTACGAAATCCTTCAGCAGATTCGTTAAATACTTTAAAGGGTACAGTTCTTCTATAATTAATTTTGAGCGGATTATTTAGTTGTAATTTGATCGTTAACCACAACGCCACTATGAAAGATTCTTGACCTCCCTTATTTCCGTCTCTGTGGCTATTTTAAGAAGACACTGTACGCTTGTCATGCCTGAGACTATTATGGAAGTATATTCCCGGAATGTGCAGTTGCGGGGTGAGATGAATGAAGATCTACGCCATAAAGTCATCATGAATATGTCCACTCACCTTGAACAGGTTACACTGATATGAAGGGTTCACAGCCATAGTCAACCAAGTCCACTTTCTACATTTCTATATATATATCTGGTGTTTCAGTCATTTAATTTCTGCTCCGCCTTTGCCTGGCAACTTTTTTAAAAGCCAGCGATAACAACTGTTGTATCCTTCACAACCATCCTGAACGAAGTAAATGTCATAGTGGTGATATATTAATTCAATAAATCAATAATAGCTAATGAAAATAAGTAATGATTTTTGAATCTTGTGGTGAAGAATATGTTTCTCATTCATCATTTCAGTTCTTGCATGTGTTTAACGACGATAGTGATATTTTAATTAATTTATTTTAAACTGAAAAAATAAAGCTGTTATTAATTGATATACTTTATTAATCGATATATTTTACTTACGTTTACATTGCCGATTAGGTGGGATTAATTTTCTACTAAAAACTTCCAGGCTTAAATTCTTCAAATGTTGTAAGATAGACTGTCTGTTACGGATTTCGAACTCTTCATATAGTCTACAGTATTTTCATGAAATAAATTTGTTATTTTTGTTCCACTCTGTAAATCACTGAAATGCTACTTGTGTTGCTTCTTAAAAAGAAACAACGCCAAAAAAGATCCTTATCATGTCTTTCAGACAGGCTCTTTACATCGCCTATAACTCAAAGCTAAATTGTCTTAAGGTATCAGATACCCGAGGAGAAACTGGAAACCAGACTAGAATCTATCGCAATACAATTACAATTCGCAAACTGGCGCAGCTTACAATTTAAAACTCCTCGAGGTCCATTAATTTCAGGTTAATTGTCTATTTCTTTTTTATACGAACTTAACTAAAGTGAGTGGATTATATTGATTCACATCTCAAAATACATCACATATATGCAAGTTGATTTTTGAACCCTTAATTAAAAATAAGGGCGAAAAGTGTAACGTAAATTGAAGCTGTGGGAGGTATTTTCAATTAAGATTATGAGAATCCAATTTCACAAAGAAGATCCGTGGGCGAAAAGGAAGCATTGTTAATGGGAACGTGGATTGCAAGAGATAATTCACTCACTGCTTTGGAGTTACGATCAATCCATTACTTCAATAAAAGCTTAACGATATTTCTACTGAGCCCGACCTAGCTTTGATCACAGACAAGTACATGGTATAGTAAAGTTTTCGTTCGAACGGACTCTTTACAGAGTACAAGTAATAAAAGCACATAAATAAATGGTTTGCCAATATAACTTACTCAACGTCTGAAGTAGTTTTCAGAGGTGGTGCGTAAAGCAAAAGTTTAGGATTGTGTGAATTGACTCCTTAATAGTTATTTAGGATATCAATATCGTACGCATTATATTACAATACGAGATGGATAAGTTGTGAAGCGAGATGAAACCGAATTTAATGATCCATCGACTATTGTAATATGATACTATGGCATGAATATCGTTGTTTAATCCACTTTGATGGTAAATTAATTTGAATTAAAATAATAAATGCTATTGGATTTGATTGCTAGATGCGCCATACGTCAACTAATTTGGCTGATTTTATGATACTTACTAACATAATTACAGTATCCTGGATACGTAAAGTGACATTGCTGTGGAGCAAATCATTACAACACTATTTTAAGCGTTGTAATGTTAGACTTAACAATTTTAAGTGCGGCCAGTATCCAGTGATCGGGAGATAGTGGGTTCGAGCCCCACTGTCGGCAGCCCTGAAGATGGTTTTCCGTGGTTTCCCATTTTTCACACCAGGCAAATGCCGGGGCTGTACCTTAATTAAGGCCATGGCCGCATCCTTCCCATTTCTACGCCTTTCCTCTCCCATCGTCGCCATAAGACATATCTGTGTCGGTGCGACGTAAAGCAAATAGAAAAAAAAGACTTAACGATTATGAAGTTAGGCTTGCCAAGCGGCCTGCATCTCCCACTAAACTCCCGCTTTTAATGGTTATGTCCCATGTACAGATAGAAACCACCTAATTTAAAACATGTACCGAATTCGTGTCTTGGTGTGCACAATCACTGGATTTCAACATTGTTACTATTAATGTAATTCCATGACAAAGGTTGAAAGTTTCTCCGTACATTTGTGATTGATCGAGTCGGCCGTACCCTGGGGACAGCGGAGAGTAAGATTCCACGACCTTCTTGAATGCGTCCACTGAAGCGAGAAGTTCGATGGGCTCAGTCCACTATGGAGCGACATGTTGATTTTTCATTTTGTGCTGCGTTGTTGACAAGTTGTTTTGAAGAAGGTTAGTGTTGAAGCTCCACAACTGCGTGGTGGTAATCCCAATTTGACGGCGGGAAGATTAAAGAGTTCTTGCAATAAACCCAAAACATATATTTGTGTGTATCTAGATAAATGGCTCAAGGTATCGTGTGAATAAAAGAAACATAATACGAAGGAATTAAGAAATGAATGTACATACGTATGACACAGTGAATAATTATCGAATTTCTGCGTACTTTTCTATGCTATAATATGTGCGTAAATGCGTTGCTATTCATTTACTGTGTGTCTCCTAATAGGTGAAAATGAATCACATAAAAGTTATTTATTTATTTACTGCACACTACAGGATTTCTAATCCCAATTACAGTGGCAAATGTTTACACGTGTTTTTATAATGTTTCAATTAGTCTAATAACCGAATATCTAAACTATTCTAATATTATATTTACGTTGATAAATAAATAACATTACATATCAAATACTTACAAGAAATAAGTAGATAAAAACATAATTTCGTATCTAAACTAGTCTAATAACCTAATATCTGAACTATAATAATATTATATTTACGTTGAGAAAGAAATAATATTAATCTAATCTTCACAAGAAACAAGTAGATAAAAAACATAATTTCGTGTCTAAACTAGTCTAATAACCTAATATCTGAACTATAATAATATTATATTTACGTTGAGAAAGAAATAATATTAATCTAATCTTCACAAGAAACAAGTAGATAAAAAACATAATTTCGTGTCTAAACTAGTCTAATAACCTAATATCTGAATTATTCTTATAATATTTTTATATAATGAGGAAGGAACGGTATTTCACATCTAATCTAATTTAATCTTTACAAGAAAGAGTAATAAAATATCATTGTTTCATATCTAAACTATTATTTTCTTCTAGTTCTAACACTTATAATTACATTTATGGGATAGGGCTTAATGTAGAATGTTTATAATATATTTTGTGGTTCAAATCAGCATTACAAATTAGAGAGTTTTCGCGGAGATGGTGAACTGTTGTAAAAACAGGTCTTGAGGTACACATAAGCCTAGCTAAAGTAAAGGAAGTAATGACAGATTATTTTACTTCACACAGTACTGACCGGGCGAGCTGACCGTGCGGTTAGGGGCGCGCGGCTAAGAGCTTGCATCGTAGAAATAGTGGATTCGAATCCCACTGTCGGCAGCCCTGAAGATGGTTTTCCGTGCTTTCCCATTTTCACACCAGGCAAATGCTGGGGCTGTTTCTTAAATAAGGCCACGGCCGCTTCCTTCGAACTCCTAGGCCTTTCCTATCCCAACGTCGCGTAAAGCCAATAGCAAACACAGTACTGAAGCAGTTACATTTAATATTTAAACAACTGTAATTAATTGTAACGAGTACTGGTATTAAAATAAGTGTAGATACTGTATATATTTGTGAAGCAGCTGCTATATTTTGATACTGCATAGTAGAAAGTTTTACATTATTCTATTTTTCTTTGAAACGAGCAAGAAATATCAACATTTTCCGTATACACACTATATTTTTCGAGCCTCGGAATACAAACTTAACATAATGTACTGTGCCATATCATATATGCCCCAAATATTAATTATATAATATGGTGTAATATAGAAGTTGCGTAATGCAGTATCCCGGCAGCGCGTGGCGTCAGTAATAGCGTCTTATCTAAGCATAGCAACAGTGAATATCTCGGGTATTCCGTATGATTCAATCGGGGATTTACGAGAGTATGTGAGAGCGGCCGATTATAAAAAGGACCAATCACAGCCCTGGAAGTGATATTCCGGAGTGAAGGGATTTACAGAAAAAAGGAAGTCAGTCTTACCAACTTCTAAATTTACAGTGCGGCACTATTTTAAATCTATTAGGCAATCTGTTATAAAGCCATAGTCCACGTTTTTAATATGAAATAGAAGCCAGTTAAACATTAAAAGAACTACCTATAGACAGTTGCAATACTTAATTTGAATTAATAAAGTAATTAACATATTTCTATTGATTCAGCGCTTTTGCAGAGTAGTGGGTGAGCAATAGCGTCATCGCACCAGTGGAATCCCCTAAGATATGACTAATACCGGAAGTTTGGTGTATATAGCAGCCTCTGGGGATGGAAAGTCACTCTGCTTTGAAGTGTCAACCGGGCGGGTCGGTGTTTTTGATATTAAGCCAGTGGTATAGGAAAGTAACATGTTTCTAGTGACCAGTTTTGAACATATAAGTAGTCAATTTGTGAAGCTGAAACGTTTCTTTTATGAAAACAAGCATTACATGAATGCAAGTGATAGATTGTAGTTACGAGTGTGCATAGTACATTAACAGAGCAATTACCTTTGCTATATAAATAATATCACGTAACACGTATGTCAAAGTGCGGTGGTGACACGGGATAATAACAATAAAAACGATAGTTACTGTCGATATTTCCGTACCCGTGTATACGAAATTTGCATACGGTTTGTGCAAATACCGTGTTCGGTACGCGTCCGGTTTCGCGAAGAACTTGTACGAACCGTCGTCATCGTATCGGTACAATTAAATGGTGTGTGCGAAGCACTATTACTACATGATGAAGAGAGAAGAAAAGACTTGCAGAGTATTTGATAACGCCATGCAGTTTGGTGCAATAATGGCGTAATTTGCTGGACGCTGTGGCCTGGAATCATGAAGAAGCTGAGACGCTACCAGTTGAGTTCATTTTAATTATAGGCATGCTTAGATAGAAGGAATTAGGCTAATTCGATCCCAGTGTAATGTAAATGTAAATGTCAGTCTTGTTGTGACTGAGCCATGTTGTATTTTTATAGATTAATGTCATGTTTCAGAGAAATGCATGTTTGGAACCCTGATTTTTATATATTACTTTATTTCCTTTTTATAACATGGGAAAGAGGGAAATGATTAGGTGTAGATGAGGATATATATGTCTAAAGATAACTGTGTATTCCATTTTGGTACAAGATGTAGACTCTTTTAGTATGAAGGCTACACAGCCTAAAGTTTGGTCTGGGAATAAAATTTAGTAAAATATTTTTTCCTGCATGTAGCACGTTTATAGGAGTGCATGGCAGTGATGACCAACGTAAAAGTGCACCGTCGAACTAATATCTTCTAGATCCGCAGATAGAACTAGCTAATTGGTATTGAGTTATGTATTTACGAGAAAAAGGCAAGATTAGCCTGATACTGAGATTACAATGTGTGTTACACAGGACGGAAGTGCCTAGAAATGAATGTTGTTGTTTGAGTCATCAGTCCATAGACTGGTTTGATGCAGCTCTCCATGCCACCCTATCCTGTGCTAACCTTTTCATTTCTACGTAACTATTGCATCCTACATCTGCTCTAATCTGTTTGTCATATTCATACCTTGGTCTACCCCTACCGTTCTTCCCACCTACACTTCCTTCAAAAACCAACTGAACAAGTCCTGGGTGTCTTAAGATGTGTCCTATCATTCTATCTCTTCTTCTCGTCAAATTTAGCCAAATCGATCTCCTCTCACCAATTCGATTCAGTATCTCTTCATTCGTGATTCGATCTATCCATCTCACCTTCAGCATTCTTCTATAACACCACATTTCAAAAGCTTCTATTCTCTTTCTTTCTGAGCTAGTTATCGTCCATGTTTCACTTTCATACAATGCCACGCTCCACACAAAAGTCTTCAAAAACATCTTTCTAATTCCGATATCAATGTTTGAAGTGAGCAAATTTCTTTTCTTAAGAAAGCTCTTCCTTGCTTGTGCTAGTCTGCATTTTATGTCCTCCTTACTTCTGCCATCGTTGGTTATTTTACTACCGAAGTAACAATATTCATCTACTTCCTTTAAGACTTCGTTTCCTAATCTAATATTTCCTATATCACCTGCCTTCGTTCGACTGCACTCCATTACTTTTGTTTTGGACTTATTTATTTTCATCTTGTACTCCTTACCTAAGACTTCATCCATACCATTCAGCAACTTCCCGAGATCTTCTGCAGTCTCAGATAAAATAACAATATCATCGGCAAATCTCAAGGTTTTGATTTCCTCTCCTTGGACTGTGATTCCCTTTCCAAATTTCTCTTTGATTTCCTTTACTGCCTGTTCTATGTAAACATTGAAAAGGAGAGGGGAGAAATGAATATCGGGAAAGATACAATGGTGTTAGCTGCATGAAAAGAGAGAGGTTTGATTTGCCTCAAGTGTTCATTATGATTGTGAGAATCGAACTCACGGACCCCAAAGTGTTAGGCCAGATGTGGTGAGTATCATATCTGCAAGCCGTGTTATATTGGAATATGTAGTTAAGGCCATAGGATTGTGTATTGGTGTCTTATTTTGAGTTCGAGGCCTTGTGTTAATTTAATGAACAGAGAAGTGAATGGCAGCGTAATTTATGTTCCCAAATATATTAGAATTTATCAGGCAAGAATTACCAAACCAATTAGTTAGAGTCTTTTCTGGCGAAGTAAGATGTTTCATAGCTGGAGCATCAGAAGTGTTCCGTGATTTATATTACAGCGTGCGAAGTGAAAGATCAACAGACGGATAGCTGAGCCTGGAGTTCGGTGTTCTTTTTATATGAAGGAGTCTAGTATCTTATTGTTTATATTTCAGATATTGAATACACATATGATATTTTTTTATTGCATGTCTTTACAGGTTTCTCCGAGAGTGTATTTTGTATTAATTTGTGTTACTTGGATTGATGTTGATTATGTCATTGTCAGCGTTGATATATACTTGCTTTAAAATATGAGTCCGGAACTCATGTTATTGGGAAGTAGGCTTTTAAGCCATCCAATTTATAACAGAACAGTCTGTTAAGTAAATTCAGTGTAGATGTAAGCTAAGGTCCCTAAAATATTGATTTGATGATAAGTGATGTACATATAGTTTTATTATGGATCGGCTTTAGCATAATTTTATTCTGTCGCGGCATGTCCTGTAATTGTAATTTGAATGATATCCGTCAGGATGCGTTAAAATGAATTTAACTGCGTAAGTCGAAGCGAAGTGTGAATATCTTCCCAAGGTCGTTGTGTTTATTTTGTTAATATTTTCATTTTGAAACGGGACATTGCCCGTCTTTTGTGATTTATAATAATTAATGATATTTATGTGCTCGGCACATATTAAATTTTTAGCATTTATTTGAGCCAGATTCTAATCGTTTTTCACATTTTTGTTTATTTTGAATTTCAATAACGTTTATTAGTCAATAAATCCATCTTACCCCTTATTTTGAATGTTATTTCGGAAATATGATACTGTTTCCCGTTCACATACCCATGGTATAATTTTTATCCTGAGATTTTTAATTTATTTAAGCCCGATCATCTTTTTTAGAAACGAACACGCAGCTCTCCGATTGGCGCCGGTGGACTGTATTTTAGACGGGAACGGTATAGTACAGGTTTTTGAATTTACTGGAATAACTTCAGAAACTATTTATTATGCTACTGCCTTAATTGTCTAATTGATTTTTCATAACTATTAGATATTCTGACTGATTCTCCTTTCAATTCTTGATAAAACCGCATGAATCAATAGACCAGTGTTAATCTGTTATTCATGTCATCTGGAAACGAAATTATTTGTTGGTTTATAAATTCATAGCCATTTTCCGTTACCACCATGATAAAATTAAAATGTCCATAATGTTACTTTATATAAAGTTCTATGATTCACGTCCGAAAAGTTATTTTTTACTCTCAAGAATAACACTCCAGTTAAAAGACACTACGCGCTTCCATCATGAGTACTTATTACTACCATGACTGAAAGTGAGTCATTTCTAAACAATTTGGAATGTTCTCCATAACGTGACGATTTAGATACATTTAATATTTAAGTCGTATGGCAGAATACTTGAACACAACACACGGGGTGAGATGAAGTGATTCATGCTAAATCAACTAAATTTTTAAACAACGAATGTTGACGATTTCAGTAATAGTTATTTATGCAACTCGTGCACAAAAGTGGATCTGTATACACGAGTTTCATAGTGTCCAGAAACGGCTTACTTCTCAAACGCAGAACTGTCTAGAAAATATATAGTTATTGTTTGTGTAGTAGATAAAGATATATGTGTACAATACGTTAACTCGGTGGAGTACTCTTAACCAACATATTTGGTCATCCTCAGCAACTAACTTCAAATACAGGAACAATTGATGTATTTTGTCCTTTAGCAACCTTTATAACAGGGTGATCAAATGGCATTTGCGGAAAAGAGGACAAGTGGCTTCTTGAATATCCTACAAGAAAAAATTTAGGACACTAAACTAAGCTGAATGAAGACTATTATACTGATTCTATACGTTTAATTTAAAATTAATACTCGTATTGCATTCAACAATACGGTTGTGACAAACACTTAGATAACAGTCCAAGGAACACGAAAGTACTATTTGAAATAACATTTTACTAAAATATGTTACACAACGTTAAAAGCAATATGGCCTCCCTCTAGAGTAAAAGGGGTTACGTGTTCACAATAATAACACATGTGTCAGTAACTTACCTTTTTGCTGTGGATATGATTGTTACCGCTGGACAAACGGAGCAATTAATTTTTTTCTTATTTTTCCACATTAGAATGATTTGTGTTTATTTGCCAACCTTATTCCTAACTGTCAACCACTTTTTAGTATTCCTTAAAGTTCCCTGAGACCTTCTCACACACCAAACAAACTATAAGAAATGAACTTCCAATTTTTGCAAACAGAAATGAGTGATTTTACCAAGTTATACATCGATAAGAACTGTTTTACAAAGTCTTGCGAGTAACTCTGAGTATTTCGACAAAACTAGCCTATGAATGCTATTTTTATCTTAGGACAAAATTTGTAAACGCATTATTATATTTAGAATGCAGGAAGGAAATAGGACAGAAATTTGACAAATGAACAGTAATTTGGATCCAATGTTCCAAAAGTTTCAAACGGACATTTTGTAATTATTGAGAATTCCTCCCAGACACTGGAGAGACGGTTGAAATGTAGCCATGTCCGTGAAAAGAAGGACATATGTTCACCATGCACTTACTTAGTATTTTTCCTGGATTTAGTCATACAATACCAATGATTTTAATCTCGTCTGCTTATTGTAAATATTGGTCCTTTTAGATATTGTGTAAGTGTATATTTTTAACTGGCCAATGGGGAAAAATCCTCTGACAGGTGTTGATCTACTGTCACGCACATTGCTTCATGTGACGTTGCTCCTCCTGATAGTCCACAGGTCCAAGGATATCGCAGTACTGTAGTGACCATTTCGATAGCAAACCAGTATTACAAACCTCAGGGTCTTATTTTGGTTCCGTCATGACGTAAATCTCCTGGACAGAGGAAGGGCGTCACCTTTTAGGTGGCCCACCCCATCCCTTCTGGGTGAGGAGCGAAAACTAATGATATTCGAAATCTCTTGCTGCGTACAATCCAAACCCGTTCTGTGTCGGGGTCACGGCCGCAAGTACTCACGTAGAATACCAAGTATTGTCGAAATAAATTACCTAGTTAGTATGAATTTGAATTTTTTCCGCCTCTGGGGCAGTACATGTACCCGGGTGGAGCTCTAGTAGTACTTGATTCGCTTCATGGCGCTCGGCCACCTCATCTATGAGGTGGTTCCAGTCAGTGTTGCCAACTTATATTTTCAAGATCCGCTAATTAGTACTAAACATCCGCTAAAATTCCGCCAAGAAATCCGATCTCAAATAATGAGTAATAATAATAATAATAATAATAATAATAATAATAATATTAATAATAATAATAATAATAATAATAATAATAATAATAATAATAATAATAATAATAATAATAATAATAATAATAATAAGTAAATATCTGCACTCACCTTATCTGTGAGTTTCACTGGCATTAACCTCCTGCCTGCGAGCCGACGAGCTAAAACTTGTAGGCGTTGTAGTGCCGGGTACAAACTAGGTGAATCCCCTACCTCAAGGGCCACACACAGAATAGGCCAGTTCAAACGGTCTTCTTTCATAGCACAAATATAAATGCTACTCTCTCAGTATCATTATCTGTCGTCATTCGTCAACGAAGAGATAAGTACCCTTTCCCCACCTATTACAAATTTATGATACCATGATCTCATAACATCAAATCCAAATAACGTGTTTTCCTCAAGTGACTACTAGCTCCTGACAAGAAATACGGAAGAGCTCGGAGGCAGAGTGGAGCACAAATAAAGAAAAAAAAACGTAAAATGAATAAAACACTGAATTCCGCTATAATAAATCTAGAATTTCGCCAAAAAATCCGCTATCCGCTAAATGATATATTTTTCAGCCGACAATCTTCTGATTCCGCTAAATTTATCGGAAAATCCGCTAAGTTGGCAACACTGGTTCCGGTAATCCTTTTGGCTCTCGGCGATCAAGTTTCGGAATTCAGATAAGCCGTTCCATCATCTCTAAAGCGTTTTCGGTAGTTTTGAAGTCATATATTGTCCATAGATCGTAAAATTTTACAAAAGAATTATATGTTTCGCACTTCTGCGCATCACAGTGTGTTCAAATATTCACTGTTTGATTCGTTTTGTCGTGTACTATTATAATTCACTGATGCAATTTCAATGACACCTAACACGATGTGCTGCGATGCTGGAGTCTAGAGCTACATTAATTGTTAGCCGCGCTCTTGATCAGACACAACAGTAAGGGTTTCCTTTTAACCACTTGCTTCAGCTGCAGCACTTCGTTAACAAACGAATATAGTAAAATACGGATGAGATAAAGCTCCTTTCAAACCAGGACAGTGGCTGTACACTACATAAAGTGACTTTTTAACACTAGTTTTACATAATAGTACAGTTAGGGACTTTTATAAATAAGTGATTCATGTAGTGCTAAGTCTATTTACTGCAAGGACATTCATATAAAATTTGGTGAAATAATTATTTTGCAGCTTCTTAAAAATGTAAACATAATGTCTTGAATGGTAATGGTACGTTAGGACGTTCATTCCCTGTAACAGACTGTCCCGTTACACTGCTGGCCCAGCAATTCTTTTAGCGAGAAGTATACTTTAAAAGGAATTTCTCAATCACAAGGAAATTGCGAAACAGTCATTGTAGCTTACGAACCTAACTTTCTAATTTCAATATTGGTTCGATTTTATAAAGTTCACTGGAATTAGGTCAGTGTAAACAGCTGCCGTAGGTAGGCAAGATTCATTACTGCATGGATACGGAAATTGATACGGTCAGTGAAGGATCCAGTGAAGATGCATCAAATACAGACGTAGTATTTAATCCTCCTGAGAAGCCTCCCCTTAACCGCCCTCCTCCACTGCCTTTCGTTGGGAATCCAGTAGTAAATTCGAAGAATTATTTTGGAGTACTGAGTTCAACCTATATATTGTTGATCACAATAACCTATCCGCAAATCAGGTGGAAAATGCAGTGCCACGCCTCCTCATGAATTATTCAGTGTATCAAACTTGGGCTTTCCTGGCCATGGAAGAAATGAGGATATTTTCAAGTATGATGCTCATCCCTGCGTTTAATATTACTGCATCAAATACAGGGTACGACTCCTGGGCTCTGTATTCGATGCATCTTGACTGGATCCTTCACTGACCGTATCAATTTCCGTATCCAATGAAATCATTTCATGTTCAGAATCTGGATGAACCAACAGATCACTTATTTCTTGTTCAAAAAATTCCTTTCCCGAGATATTCTGAGAATTTCGCTTCCACGTTCTCACTTCGACATTTTGCCACGGCTGACGTGCACCAGCGTTCTTTTAAACAAATAAACCTTATAGAAATACTTCAAGATTTAAACTTTGTTAATCAGACACTTTCATAAAAACGGAATAAAATCGCGTTCAGAGAAGTGTCTTACTTTAAACTAAGGAAACGTGTACCTCTCCATTTAAAATTAAAGAAAGTGAGAGTAGTTTGCTAAATGTCAAATAAAGTCCCTTAAGACTTCTATGCGTCCCTTAATAGCTTCGGATCAGGTGAATTTTCCTTAAACCTGTTATGCTTTCCTTCGCACGGTCTTGATGTAACCTTACTGAAAAATTAATCTCTTAAGAGTGTATGGAGGATGGCTGGAACGCCGAAATTAAGTTGTACTCAAGGACTGCCTCGAGATAAGAGAAAGACAACTTTATAAATATTTCATTTGCAAGAGAATATTAGTGATGATGAAACGACTACGCTTCATTCAGCTTGATGTAACGTGCGGTATGCAAAGTAGAACAGAGTCTTGCCTCCAGAAGTAGCGAAGTTTACAAACGACTTCCTCTTAAAGTACAGAACTGCATCGTGCTACAAAACTACATTAATATTCTTGTTTCTCTGTTCTGATGAAGGACATGATGCCGCTATAAAGTTCATCTAATATAAAACTTCTTGCTGTTTTCCCTTGCAAATACGTTCGTATCATCTCTGTTAGGAGAAAGTACCTTTATAACTTTACGATTGAAATGTCCCTATAGATCAGTGGTATTTAAATTTTTTGATTGGCGTACCTCCAAAAATCCAACTGTTTCATCTTCGTACACCCGAAGTACGAGCATAATGCGATTATACCAAAAATACCAAATCATTGTTGTTGGATGCAAAATAAAATTTAATTGCCGTCATCATCATCAACGTCATAATCTTCCGCAGCTTATCCCTCTTGTTTAGGGTCCCTGCACAAACTGAGGCATGAAAGAGTTGTGGTCGGGAATTTAAGTTCGAATGCCCTTCCTGACACCACGGGATTTTGAACTGAAAATCCTATCCCAGGAACACCGAGAGTCAAGCCACTGTCGTCGTTATGACAGGGAAGCAGCTAATGCCGCTACACGATCCTGTTCCCCAATAATAATAATAATAATAATAATAATAATAATAATAATAATAATAATAATAATAATAATAATAATAATAATAATAATAATAATTGTTACCGTGGTTTGGTGGATTACCAGAGGTGAAAGAAGGTGTCTGGGTGAATGGGTCTAACTACAAGGCCGAGATATGAATTAAAATTGCATTAAAGGTTATATTTTCGAAAATAGCAAAACTTAACAATTTTCACATATAATTTCAAAATTTAACAAATAACAACAAGTCAACAAATAACCGACAATCAGGTACAAGACCAGGAAAGCCAAGATTTAGAGACAAATTAACAATCTGAGCTTCAAGCCCCACTTTTTACAATTCCTGAGCTCTCAGCTCACAACCACATATTAACCAAAGGGCAGAAAACCCCTAATAACATGGAGCACTTGCTCGCACCTAGCAATGTCAGGCCTCCTAGGGGCACATATCCAAATCCTTAAAAGGGCTGACCCGCTCTCCGTTTTCCAAGCCTATTATGGGCAATACCAGGCTTTACACTAAATTGCCATCAAGGCACAACGTACACAAAATGGAACGGGGGTATCTTGTACCCAGCCTACTGGGCCTAAGTAGAAAAATAATAGGTTAAGTAAATGGCCCAAAATGCAAAATGAATGGAGGCGTGAACTTGCACTCCTACATGAAACTTCTTGAAACCTAAGAAACACTAGGCCGATGAAATAGGGGCTATTCCCAAGCTATGGAGGTGACTCGTATAAGAATTTTTTTAAGACATTACAGAAAGTAAGAAAACCAGTTACAAAACGTAGTCACCTCAAACCAAAATGAAGGGGAGCTCAAGAGGGTAAACCACTCTCTATCCCAGAATTGCAGTTACAGATTTAATGAAGTTTTTACATCAAACGGCAAACAAATTACATGTCGGAAAGATAGTTTATATTGTAAAGGGATTCGGACCTTTCCCGAGGGTTAAACTGCTGAGCTAGCAATAAATAAAGATGTTAAACGGCCATTACCTTATTGAAGAGCTGCTGCCTGATGAAAGAGGCGCTTCCCGCCTCTTGCTACATGTCCATACACTAGGTTAGAAGTTGATGAAGTGGCCGAGAGACAAGAAAATCAGAATTTTTTATACCCTTGGGGGAAATTCGAGACCTTTCATGAATAAAACAGCCACACCCACTCAATTTTATTGGTCAGTGTAGACACTACACACAAAATCGAAGAAGAAAGACATGATTGGTAGAAAATTAATTACAGAAATTCTCGATTGGCTCAATTCAAAACTGGCGGAAAGAAAAGATTAATATTGCCAACCCACAAACGAATGAACGAAATTTAGTAAAGAGAAAACTTATGAATACAAAATTTCTTCAAAAATGTTCCTTCAATTCGCACCAGGGTGCATGGTCATAGTTTTTTAGTAGGGACATCTATAAGAGAATGTCCACACCTTGATCACTGAAAAACAAAACAAGTTGAAATCCACACAGTATTGACAACTTCGTAATCACAAAATTGTGACATCTTCTGAGAAACTTATGAGTTGATCCAGCTTTTAAAGTTCAGAGTTTCTCCTGTAGAGGAGGATTTATTGGCGCAAGATTTAAAACTGCGGCGTAGGGATGAGGGGTGTACCGCCCGGTACAATAATAATAATAATAATAATAATGATAATAATAATAATAATAATAATAATAATAATAATAATAATAATAATAATAATAATAATAATAATAATAATAATAATAATACTCTGAAGAAGAAAAACACTAAAACAACATTAAAAACACAAAAATAAACAATGAAACTAAAAAATAAGGAAAATGAAAAATAAGCGAGAGGATGAAGAGATTTTGGGAGGAAAAGAAGACCAACACATCAGCTAAGCAAGTTCAACCGTGCTCCTGAGTAGGGCATAACGATGTAAATAATAATAATAATAATAATAATAATAATAATAATAATAATAATAATAATAATAATAAAATAGAGCCTCCGTGGCTCCAGCGGCAGTGCGCCGGTCTCTCACCGCTTGGTTCCGTAGTTCAAATCCCTGTCACTCCATGTGAGATTTGTGCTGGATAAAGCGGAGGCGGGACAGGTTTTCCTCCGGGTACTCCGGTTTTCCCTGTCGTAATTCATTCCAGCAACACTCTCCAATATCATTTCATTTCATGTGTCATTCACTAATCATTGCCCCACTGGAGTTCGACAGGCTTCGGTACCCGGCACAATTCTTATCCTCGCTGCTAGATGGGGGCTTCATTCATTCCATTCCTGACCCGGTCGAATGACTGGAATCGTCGCTGAGCTAGTGAAACCACGTAACTACTTTGGAGTAAAGTTTGCAAAATTAGTCCAAAACTGTGCGGTGAGCATTTTCATTGCTTAATGATAGTCCAATTATTCGACCACTGGAGTCTACTGGTCCGTGGTTTTCTCGTGAGTGGAATTACGAGGTTTTCATTGACTAGCAACGATGTAATTACGAGTATAATTATTAATGCCACAATTAGTATTGTACACTGCTACTGAAACAAATTGGAGTGAGTGGATTTTGGAACAAAATAATTAAAAACAGCAATGCAGCATTTTTACATACGTAGTCAAACTGACACATGTTTTAGAATGAAGGGGACTCTGAGTAGTGAGAGACAAACACACTAAAGATTTTACTGAAACTGATCAGGTTCAACTCTTTTCTGAACTACTCACTGGAAACAAAAGCTACGATAAATTTGCTACCCCTTGAGACAATCCCGCGTACCCCTAGTGGTACACGTACCACTCTTTGAATACCACTGCTATAAATTAGTACCCCAAAAGTGGAAAGTAGTCAGGGCGTGCATGGCACAACCTAAAAAAACACAAAATATGCCTATGAGCATCCGTTGTATGGTCGATCATTTGCGAGTTACGGATATTCCAAATTTGTACTGGAATAGTTACTGAAAACAGCCCTATCTGGCAAATTCCACTTCGAGTGGTTGCATTTATATTTGTGTACATGAAATGCTCAATATGTGTCATAAGTTTAATGGATTTTGGACTTTTAACAGTGCATTTTCGAGTTTTGTCGGGAATCGTGCATGGCATTACTATTGAATTTTTTTTTTTTACTATTTGCTTTAAGTCCCACCGACACAGATAGGTCTTACGGCTACGATGGGATAGGAAAGGCCTAGGAATTGGAAGGAAGCGGACGTGGGCTTAATTACGGTACTGCCCCTACTATCTCCCGATTACTTGATATTGTCTGCACTTAAGCGACTGCCCTTGAGGAATAACAGACATAACTGAACTTGTAAATATTAAATGGTACAGGATCTTAAGATTAAGTTTCTGACTCCTAAATAACATGAAATATTCCCTCATTTCAGGTTAATAACATATAAAGGTAAAACTCGTAATCGATCGCCCATAGGGCATCTGTTAACAGGGACGTTTTGTGTTTTCCTGGGGTGTACAATCTATACCCCGATTTCTTTCCACAATTTTCGGAACGCCTTGCATATTATGACTATTTTTATTCATATAGGTGTTATTTTATAAATTTTACAAGTAAACCAGTTAACTTTGAGATCGGAAAAGGACAACTATTGACATGCGAAATATCAGCTGCAGATGGAAAAACTTGCGTATACATGAATGACGGAAAATGTTCTCTTAGGTGGTGCGAAAAGCAGACGGGAACTGAACATTTAAATCTGGTTGAAAACTGTGGCAAAATATTCATTAAAAATTTGATTTACAAGAATGTACTTCGACATTCGGCATTTACAACCTGTGTTAGGCTATGGACAGTTGTATGTATTAAAGAAGAAAGACACGGAAACAACAATAAAAACACAAAAATAAACAAAAAATAAAACTGAAACATTAAGAAATAAGTAATATAAATGTGGGGAACAGTCGAAGGCGGTGGGATCTCATGTCCGTTTCTCTGGAAGGAAAAGTCCAAATTCCTGCAGTAACTAATTTCAGGTTTTCTTGACCAAATATAACACTCCATATGCATGACGTCATTCACACGGGAATAAAAGCTTCTGATTTGTGTATGACTTGTGTTCAGCCTTATTACAAAAATGTTGGCTTAATACTGTAGTTAGGGTTGTGTACCTGTGAGCTTGCATTAGGGTAATGGTGGGTTGAAATTTCACTGTCAGCAGCCCTCAAGTTGTATGCGCTATCACTGATGTACTTGAACAAGGACATTTTTGTATTCTTCCCAACATCCACGTTTCCATCACATAGAATGTGGTCTGACGAGCGATTTTTATTCTTTTTCTCAATGCCATGTCGACGCCCCCAGACATCAGCGATTAATTCGGAGAATGCTGCGAGGGATCTTACAGTACGGAATAATCGTTCATTTTCAGGAATTCCGGTCCATTCTTAATTGGTTGTCAACCATGCCATTCGTCTCCCTCTCACACCTCTTTACTTCCGTATAATGCTTGTGAAATACAATCCAAGGTCTTGTAACACCATTTCTCGGTACAGAACCCAGGTACGATATTTATCAGACTTTTATTATCCGTATTAGGAAAGCAATGGCAAACTACCTTCAACCTCAGCATGCCTTCCTCGCCTCATTACAGCACACCATCGTATTTTCGGCTTTCGTATAACAGCATAACATTTGGTGGTGCCTTTTGAGGATCCAAACAACCTCCGGGCTGTAGACTTAACAGACCTAGTTTCCTTTCAACATTCGACCTTCTGAGTATTTCTCCATTTGTTACTTGAACAACACATGAAATTCATTCTACAATGCAAGGAGGTTATATGTACCAAATGTTACTACACGCACTGCGTTAGTCATTTTATGATTTCAGCCACAAGATTTATTGTGATCCATTGTGAATATCAGCAGAATGAAAGTATCGGGGCTCGAGCAAAGTTAAATCTGTTGAAGAAGATCAAAAGCGTGCTATGAATAGACACTGAATGAATTGCTGACTCATGTGTTCCATATAATGAAGTTAATGATCCTTTGTAACAAGGCGAGCAATTTACGACAAAAGCTGTCGCTTTTTGTCACTGAAGTTGAAAAGCATCTGTGACCGGAATATTGACGGCTAAAGCATGACTCCGCAACCAGTCAACTGAATAGGATCATTCACTGAAACTTTTCACCTTTTGTATGTGCGCATTTGTAACGTACATCACAAGCTCTGTACATTACTATGATTTACACTGGAGAGTGGGTGTGTAAATGCCCTTTCAGAAGATTCGGCCAATGCACCAAGGGCGTGAAACATTTATTCCTATCGCAGGAAATTCAACTGGTTATTAAATTAATTATATAAATTAAAATATAAATTAAAGCAGAACTGGTTAGAATGAATCCGATATTTAATTTAGTAGTAATAGTTACCGAAGAAATTCAAAGATAATAATATTCTTTACATTTCACTTATTACTTTTGTTGTTTCCCTGGACGTCGAGGTGCCAGAATATTACTCCGCAAGTATTCCTTTTTTTGTCAGCCTCATAGTATAAGGCACACCCCACAGTGTTTTATTAGGGTTATCGAGCCTGCTTCATACTCGTGAGAGATATTTACTTGTATCTACGGGCTGATTCCAGGACAACTCAGCCTAAGTGGGAATAATTGAGGAGCTATCTGACGGTGAGATAGTGGTCGCAGTCTAGAAAGCCAAGAGTAATAGCTGACAGGATCTGTCAGACTGACCGCGCGTCACATCGTAATTTGCAGGTCTTTGGAATGAGAAGTGCTCGATTGATAGGCCAAGACTCATCAGGGCTGTAGCACCATGTGTTTTGTAATATAGGGTAAGCCTGCTTGCCTATTTTGCGGAAGACCTGGGGCTCAATTCCCGGCCGGTCCAAGAATTTAAAATCTGGGATGAGGGACAAAACAGGGTTCATTTAACCTCGTGAGCCCGACTGAAGAGCTATCTGATACGAGAACCAGCATAATCGGTCTCGAAAGCCCAGTAATACGGACGAGGGTATCGTCAAGCTTACCACGTGGCACTCCAGTAACTGCAGGCCACCTCCGAATACGATCGAACTGAGCCGGGATCGAACCCACCAACTTTTGTTCTGAAAGCTAACCTTCCACTATCCTAGCAACTCAGCCGGCCAAAATGAAATACAATGCAGAAAATCTTGACTGTAGCTGTTTATAAACGTAATCCAATTTTATGTTATTACACTGTCTTCCTTGAAAGTTTATATTCCCCTTTTTATTCCATAACAAAATTGTTCTTTGACATATCCCTGATATGGTCCTTCTTTCACAAAATAGGCCGATGGTGCGACAGTTACAGAAATTGACGTCATGTTGTATGACAGAAAACCCTGACTCCTTACACTCCTCTGAATAATTTTCTATGTAAGAAATGAAGTACTGTTATGCAGAACCTATTTGTATTCGAAGTCATAGTTAAATTCTTAAGAACAGGTGTGAAACTAAATATATATAAAATTGGCAGATAAAATATGGTTCAAGACTTATTTTTCTCCAACTGCGAAAACATCATAGAAGTTTTAATTGTATTTACCCGTGTAGAAGTCCTGCTGCAGTTTCCTCGCCCGGAAAGAACTAACAATAATTTCAAATAGTACTATTTCCATTTTGAGTTTTCCATTGCGGGGAATAACTCTCTAACCTCCTACGTTATTGGTAGACTAACGAATTATTGTGCAGTTCAGCTAAAATGTTACCTTCAAAAATTCTGAACGATCATCCTTCACATCACTTTTTCCACTCGATATAGAGTTCATACAATGACCATCAAACAAACGTTTACGGCGGTCTCAGGCGAGGCGCGCATCGCGAGCTCACGGAAAGAACAGGTTGCATTCCCTGAGAATCCTACCGATCCTTTGCGTTGGACACACCCGCTACTCTCTTCAACAAGAAGGTATTACGAAACAGCCTTTTCTTCATTAAAACAGGAAAGAAATGAATTAATAAGTAAATTCCAGGTAACTTAGAAACTTCTAATATGGTACCTGAGAACGAAACTAGAAGATTCCTAGAAAAATATAAAATTTCTTAAACACTCCAAGAGTGATATCTGGGAAAGGAATCGAAATCGGGGCTCAGTAGCAAAGTAGCGCAAGTACGTAAGGATAAACATTTATTTTTGTCATCCTGTAAGAAATATTTCATTTGTTCTGGAACAGAATACATGTATTAATGCGTAAAGCAATACGAAATGTGAAGCAAAAGAATAGGAAATAAAATGAAAGCCATCTCGATACTGGCTGTAAAGGTCTTTGTAGGAGTGTTCTTAAGCTCGACACAAAGTGGGATGGAGTGTTTAGCCCTACGTTCTATTACCTCTACCCTCAGGAATTAACCTTGTACCTGCTCAATTTGGGTGTAGGCTGAGTGGATTTCATGGTCCTGCGCTTCTACAGAAGTGAAAACCACACTTCCAAATTTTTGACTTCCTGGCAGGAATCTAATCCACGTCCTTTTGAACCTAGCTGTCCTTTATCGCTTCAGCTGGGCAACTCCTAAAATTATAAGAAATAATTTATACATCTGCGGTGCACATTAATTTCATGAACTTGAATGACTTGGTTCATGTGTTTATGAATATTATGTGACGCACTCCTTAAGAACATTTTTTCACAACTGGCTTTACAACACACCAACACAGATAGGTATTATGGCGACGATGGGACAGGAAAGGGCTGGAAGTGGGAGGGAAGTGGCCTTAGTCTCAATTAAAGTACAGACCCAACATTTTCCTGGTGTGAAAATGTGAAACCACGGAAAACGATCTTCAGGGCTGCCGACAGTGCGGTTCGAACCCACTATCTCCCGAATGCAAGCTCACAGCTGTGACTTTAAGCACACGACCAACTCACTCGGTTTTAGAACAATTATTGTAATTTTTACATGTAATCAAACGAACATGTACCGCTAGAATATACTGTATATTGAATGATGAATTGAAATATTATTAAATTAAATCTATCAGTACCGGTACACATCATGGCTTAAAAATGGCTTTGTTTAATTCCATTTTATTCCACAAAATTGCCCTCAGCCTTCAACGCAATGTGCAGCATTTCCATTCGGACATACATTAAAGAAGATTACGAATGATTTGTCGTTTCTATTTGTTAGCAAATTATGGTTAAAGTATTACCAGAGATTTGTAAAATGAATATGAATGTTTAGAGTGCTGTAACCTCACATAACCTCACATAAATCTGCGGTACACACTCGTGCGTTGCACCAGGAAGGCAATTACCACTTAATTTCCCTCTGGTTTTATCCGTTGATGTGAACGGACGACATCGTAATTGTGTACATTCTGATGTAGCCGAGGTGAGACTATTCTGAATTATTTAAATTTTCGTCGCTTAAATAATCATAGAAGATTTGGTGGCTTTGAATTATATCCTGTATTCCTTGGGATTGTTTGAATTTCTGTTGGTCAAACAAACCGCAAATTCCGTTTAACGATCACTTGATTTCTCAATATCTACATATTTCATGTTTCTACCTGAGGAGAAAACACAATGAGTTAAAATTATATACTATAAAGAACATTTTAAAATAGTAATGATATTTAGCTTCCGATAACACAATCATGTTATCTCATTTTAAAATAATTTTCACGAAAGTAGAGTAGTGTCATCTAAAATGTAAATACAGTAGCATCCCGATTATCCAAGGTAATGAGGTCTGGGCCTACCTCAGATAAGTGAAAAGTCGAATAATACGGATGGCCACATGAATATAAAATGTTGTCATTAAATGTCGTATATTATCACAAAAATTCTTCTCATATCTTAAATTTGCTATTATTTAAAAGAAAATAATATCAAATTCATGTTTATTTTGCACTAGGCCTGCATGTTGTTCTATGGTATACAGATAATGCGAACAATAGATATAAATGTTGTATATTTTTAACTGTATCGTTATATTTTAATGCAGTATCGCTTACAGTATATTGAAATTACAATAAAATTAAACATTTTTGAACTTTAAACTTCTCTGAAGAAAGCTCCTTAGGATTTGCTTGGTTCACAACGGAACCTCGTTTCTATGTCGTAATAATATATGTGTGTGGTACAGTAGGAATTACGAAATAACTTTTATCAATTACTGAAATGAAAACGTAATGCAATATTTTAGATATACAGATTTGAGTCGGATAATACGCCGCCTTGATTAATCTGAGCTTCGATATTTGGGATTCTACTATACTCATCAAACTTATGACCCTGCCCATGTGTTCATACCGGCCCTGTTAAGAATAGTGACTTAAGTATGGTTAGTATGAGGAAACTATATATAGGCTTGGTTTCAGGAAGAATCGGCAAGACCTCACACTTCAGCTAATTCTGTTACTGCAATATGTGAAGTGTTTGAACACCGGCCGATAAGTGGAGGTTTGCGACTGCCTCGAAAGCGCAATCTTGCATCGTGCGATTTTCAATTGTGGGTAAATCTATAATATAAAATGATCCAATCCAATCCCCGCACTTCAGAAGAACTAAAACTCACCTTTTGACGTGAAATTGAAAGGATTTCTCCAGCAAGGCTCCAACGTGATTTTCAGAAAATGATTGAACATCGTGAGATTTCTTTAGGAGAACAAGACTGCCACTTTCAGCACGTCCTGTAAGTAAGCGTGGCGCTTATCTGCATCTATAGTACTGAATTTGTAGTAGAAGTCTAGACCTATATGTAATACCGTAAATTTTAGAACAGTCTGAACCCCGAGGTCAGTAGCTATGTCGACCGGGAGAAGCTCGTTCATTAAGAGGTTTTAATTTGAAAGCCCTGGATATAGGGTTTTTCCATGATGATGCTACCGAACTCTAGGGACGCTGCATGTATCTGTTTGAGATAGAGAACCCCGGCCAGGAAACGCCATAGTTACATCTTATACTCCAGCTCACGCATAGCTGTTGATTAATGGATTTTAACGAATATGAAGACAACTATGCGTCCTCATTCACCTTACTCACCTGACCTACCCCTAACAAACTCTTTCTAATATCCTAAACTAAATGGGTGACGATTCCAGTCAGCTGAAGGGGTTGGACTGAAATCATAGGTTGAACTGTGCGCGATTCACTATATTGCCTTATAGGATTGCTTCCATAAGTAGGAACAGCGTTGCGAGCATGGCACGGTGGAGACAATGCTAACTAGCTTGGCGATTAAGTTCCCAAAGAAGTCCATTTTTCAAAGCTGGGTTATTCTTTAGCACATGCATTGTGCTGCATAGTATATACCTATATTACACTCAGTACTGAAGGGATAATATTACATTATTAATGAATAGTTTGAAGTAATTGCGTAAAAAATACGAATCAGTCATGTAACAAAATATTTATCAATGCATAAATTAGACATACTAAAATAATATTCGTTCCATTTAATATTGTTTAGAGTCAAGGAAAATACTGTTTTATTATTTTTTTTGCTAGGGGCTTTACGTCGTACCGACACAGATAGGTCTTATGGCGACGATGGGATAGGAAAGGCCTAGGAGTTGGAAGGAAGCGGCCGTGGCCTTAATTAAGGTACAGCCCCAGCATTTGCCTGGTGTGAAAATGGGAAACCACGGAAAACCATTTTCAGGGCTGCCGATAGTGGGATTCGAACCTACTATCTCCCGGATGCAAGCTCACAGCCGCGCGCCTCTACGTGCACGGCCAACTCGCCCGGTTGTTTTATTATTATTATTCTACTTGTTATTATATTCAGTTTACTCTATCTGCGATCTAGTAAGCCCAATTCCCAATTCACGAGCTGACAGCCAGATGGCGTCAAATAAAATGTCTGCACATGGTAGCTGAGGCCATACGATTATTATCATTATTATTATAAATTTGATTATTATTATTCCTAATCCATTAGATAAAAGCCGACTACTCTCACATTATAAGTAATGGATTTCACTACTCTGCTAAGAATACCAATCTTTTTTTTTTTCCACTTCCGCTACAGTTTCTGAAAGAACAGCTTTTTATGTATATCTGATACAGAGATTTTCGCTTCAGTCTATGATTTTAAAGTGTATACTCACTAATGTCAGCCCTGCCTTACACCACTAGTTGTGTTCAGTGAGATGGTCAGCGCTGTGCACTATTTCCCGACATTGCAGATTCTATTGGAGAAGACTTTATCTTCACTGTTGCCATGACGTATCCCACTCCTGTTGTAGCCTTCCACAGATCAGTGTACCTGGCGTGAGTTAAGGCAGATTTTAAAGTCTATATTCACAGCATTCCGTTGGATTTGAATCCTTTTTCTTTTTGAACTGGCTTTACGTCCTACCGACACATATACGTCTTATGGCAACGATGGGATAGGAAAGACCTAGGAGTGGGAGAGAAGCGGCCGTGGCCTTAATTAAGGTACAGCCCTAGCATTTGCCATCTTCAGGGCTGCTGAAAGTGGGACTCGAACCCACTATCTCCCAGATGCAAGCTCACAGCTGCGTGCCCCTAACCGCACGGCCAACTCGCCCGGTAGGGTTTGTATCTAGACTCTCTCAGGTATGTCAGTGAAGGTATCTGTACATATCGTGATCTCAACTTCCATCCGTCTGTGGAATACCAGCGATATTCTGTTTATGTGACACGAAGCCTTACCTTGATACCAATTTTACTCGTTTGGTGTCCTGTCAATTCAATGGAGAGAACTGCTCAATAGACGTTGCTAATGATTCCCAGCATTACTTTTCTCATTATCTTTACACTATGCATCTTTAAAAATCTTATCGTAATCTCGAAACTTGCATGAAGTATTCCGTGTTCTGTTGAAAGAATTGTTTTGTAGTTATATTGTCCTGTATAGGTTGAACTTTCCCACAGTCAGATATATTTAAGCTGCGTCTCTCTTTGAATCCAGGTACGTAAATGTGGGCCTAGATTTCTTAGTTATCTGGTCAGTGGTTGTATATCATACTTGATTGTTTACTCTAGGATCTAATTTGTGGAGCCCTGAGTTCACACAATTTATACCTTAGCTTATGGTAGCTTACTCGAAAGGAAGACCATGATGAATGAGAATATTCAGGGCTATAAAGATAGTGGATTGACAAATATGTGTTAGAGTGAGTCTATATTTTAATATTTTCTCTCATCTTCCTGATCAATGACTGCACTCATACCTTAATTGTCCCAATAACGCACCCAAAACATTGTAATATATTCATTGTAAATATTAAGGTACACACATATGCGGCATCTCTCACAAATTTTCTGTTAAATTAATACTGTTAAATGTGAGGTATTTACAATTAAGTGTTGAGAAAGAAAGTGAAAGAACTCTTGTTTCACATCATCTAGTATTGGGTGTGAAGAGGTGTAAGTGACAACAAACCACCCCAGTCCTCACGCCAGGTAACGTTTACAACTTTCTGTAGTGGGTCTCTATTTCATAGTGTAGCTTTGTGAATCACTTCAGGAGGTAACTTCGTTTGTTTGACGTGGTTAATGTTTTTAATGTACTGTATCAGGGGTTCCAGAAACATTATCGATAATAGACACATAAGGACAGATTGCCTCTTATATAGTTGCACTGTTTAATTCACTGTGGATATTCCCACTAGAAATCTATGCTTTAGTGCCGTTATACTATGCTAGAACAAATACATTTTACGTATAAAATTGCTGAGTTGAAACAGTCCTTGAACAGATTTATTTTCGGTGGCATTAATCTTCAAAGATGTTAATATACATAAAAATAGGTACAGACGTGGCGATTGGTAATTAGAAGAGTGGGGGTGGGGGAGGGGGCAGAAAATATTTACAATCAACCGCACCATATCATTTTATGGTACGTTTGCCTTTTCTGAAGTCTTCACGTTCCTAGCGAACTCTTGTATCGATGAACTGTTACTCTTCCCCATCGTGTGTTGTTACCACTACGTAATCTTTCCTTATTCCGGTAGATGGTATCTCATGCGTTAGCATAGGTCAAAGCATTTCTTTTCTGCCTCGTCTTCTTGGGTTGTCTTTCTGGTTGGTTGTGTGGGGAGTTTTGACTACAGAAGATGGAAGGATTGGATTTCCAAGTCGACTTTGTGGCACATAAAAAATAAGTAGGTGTATCAAAAGGTTAGTTGCACTAACGCGCCGCAGCAGCGCGCTGTGTGTCGCAAACGTGGGCACAGCGGACAAAGGGACAGAAACTGCCTACACGTCTGGTCTGTAAGGCAGGTCGCTGTGGTGTCTCTAGTATTGTGTGAATAGTGGCCAAATGCAATGGCGCGTCAACTGGACGTTTACTCCAAATATGAGTTGCGTGCGACAATCCGATTTCTATGGGCCAAAAGGAAGAATTGCACGGACATTCATCGTGAAATTAGTGCTGTGTGTGGAGAGCGGGCCATTTCCCGGCAAGGTATCGTAAAGTGGTGTCAGCAATTCGAAGCCGGACGCACGGATATCACGGACTACCATCGCGAAGGCAGGCCCGCAACGTTCAGGACCCGTGCAAAGGTCAACAGTGTGAATGCGATCATTAGACATAACCGGCGCATTAAACTGAGAGAAAACGCGACGCAGCTGAACATGTCGTTTGGCAGTGTGTTTGCCATTGTTCACGAGGACCTTGGGTATCGTAAGCTGTGTCAAAGATGGGTCCCACGTCTTCTCACCGATGAGCACAAGGGACAACGTTTCCAATCCTCTCTGGCATTTTTGCAACGCTATGCCGTAGACGGCAACGGGTTTCTGCGGCGAATCGTCACAGGCGACGAAATGTAGTTCCACAACTTCACCCTCGAAACGAAGCGAACATCAATGGAATAGGTGCACCGCTCATCACCACAACGAAAGAAGGCCAAGGTTCAACCTTCAACCGGTAAGGTTATGGCGACATTCTTTGACATGGAGGGTTTTTTGCACGTTAAATTCATGCCGAAAGGAACGACGATCAACGCGGCGGCGTATTGTCAAACGTTGCACCGGTTGCGTAAATCGATTAAAGAGAAGCGCCGGGGGAAATTGAACGCCAGTGCGCACGATAACGCAACACATCACAAGGCCCGCCAAACGAGAGAACTGCTGCAGCGTTTCAAGTGGGAGGGCTGGCAACATCCACTCTACAGTCCCGACCTAGCGCCATGTGACTTTCATCTGTTCGGCAAGCTCAAACGGAGATCGGTGGTCGACGTTTTCAGACCAATGAGGAGGTGAAGGCCGCTGTCTCCGAGTGGTTGCAGAACGCTGGAGGAAATTTCTATGCATCCGGCATCGACAAGTTGGTTGTGCGTTCGCAGAAATGTTTGGAGTCTCTTGGAAACTATATGGAAAAGTGACGTTACAGTGTATGTCGTTATAGTCGTGTTGCTGGTGTATAGCTGGTGTAATAAATGGCCATAACTGTGAAGTGCAACTTATTTTCTGATCTGCCCTTGTATTTTAAGAGATTCAAGTTGTCTTCGTACAAATCTCGGCCTTTCGAGAATGTTAATTGCCTATGTAATCGAGGTATCTATTTTTCTTTAATCTTCACTTGGTTGGGTTAGAAAGGCTTCCCTCATTACGTATTTTTCTAATTTATTTGTGTGTTAACTTTGATTTTCCTTTACCGATTCGCTATGTTTGTTTAGAGAATAGAAGGTGTTACGGATTCATGTGTGAGTGTACGTGATTGTTTGCTGTGTGTCGTCCGAGGCCTTCTACTCATGTCGCTTCATTAACATTCCGCTTGAGCTCATGTTGTATTATTTTATCGCGTGTTCTAATTCATGTCCACTACAAAGGTATGGTATGAATACAAGCTAATAACGCGATTGGCCTGTTTCTGTGTGTTCTGGTGTTGGAGACACCCCGTCTCTTTTAAGATGGATCACTTTTGGTTCATATTGTCTGAGCTCGAGAGCGGTTGCGTGTTTTGTTATGTGCTGTGCATTGACGTTCTTATACGTCCCTTTATTCGGCGACCTAAACCCTTGGTCTCCGTGTGAGCGTGGGTGGTTCTGACGCTTGGATCCGTAATACCTTTTGTGTCTAGTTTACTTATTAATTGTTTGTTTCACATAGCCGTCTTTGGCTTTCTTTACCTATTTTCTAGTTCTACATATTTTATTCTTTGCGGCATGGCTTTCCATTTATATTAGTTGTCTTGCGTGAAACCATGGTAACTTCCCTTTTTCTCTTTGATTTAATTTTTTGAGCTCGGTGCACCGTTGCCTCTTCTCCCATTTTAAGCTCTTTTACTTAAATATTGTATTCTTGGGGGACGTGGTTTTTGATTGTTGAGAGTTTTATGTCTTACCTGAGGAATTGAAAGGGAGAATGTTATGATAAGATGCTGTCACTCCCTAAACTTATGGTTGTTTAGACCTGATGTGCATAAAAGAAATACTTTGTACCCACCTAAGTTCATATTCTTCATTTAATGATGGTAGATGCCAAGCCCTTGTACCTAACTTTTCATCACGTCTTTTATCAAGGTAAGCGAGTGTGAAGGTGACATAAACAATGATTCTTGTGTAGTTTGATTTAGGGCCACGTATTATTAATATTATCTATTTGATTTTAGCCCCCTTTTTTCGCCTATGTAACCTTTTTTTATTTTCTCTCCGTAATAAACTTATGTTCTTGCCCCTATTTCTGTAACATTTTTATTTCTTTGCGTCTCTTATATGTGAGTTATCTGTAAGAGGCACGAGTACAGTTCCTGGCAGTTTTTCTAGTTTTGATCAAATCCACCGCACTGGGTCTTCGTCGTGTTCTTAGTATCAATTCAACAGACAACAAAAAATACCCGGGTTTGTGGGATATAGCGGGAACGGCGGGTGTGTGTGTGTGTGGGTTGTTGTTGTTGTTGTTGTTGTTGTTGTTGTTGTTGGTGGTGGTGGTGGTGGTGGTATATACATCAAAACTTAAAATGGCAACTTGTCGATGCTCTCTGAGCGAATTTCGACAGAAAGATAAAGCTTGACAGTTTACCGACTTACGTGCGGTAATAATAATTTTTTGAGATTATGTTTTAATACTATACAATAAAGCTTTCACCAAAGCAAAAATATTACAGATGTAATACAATTAAGTAGAAGTACGGTGTAATAATACAATTGAAAATCACTTATTATTTGACTACACACTAAGGTATAATATGCTATTTTATATGGGTCAGCCTAGTCAATACGTATAAAAATGATCAAGATTATAAATGCACACTAAGAAACTAACAGACACTAAAGAGACTGCCAGATTGACGATTGCGCACGGCAATCGGGTGAATCATACATCAGTGTTCAAGACCTTGACGGAAAAAAAAAACATCTACTACGCTTCTTTACACCATGTGAGAGGTCGCCAGTCGCCACTACTTGCTTTGGCGCTATACAAGTCGGATAGCCGTGACGAACCATATTTTGTGCGCATTTCCGCTAATAATTTTGTTAATAATTAAAGGCTCAGACGGCAGCGCGTCGGCCTCTCACCGCTGGATACCGTGGTTCAAATCCCTCTCCCTCCATGTGAGATTTATGCTGGACACAGCGGAGGCGGGATAGGTTTTCTCCGGGTACTCCGATTTTCCCTGTCATCTTTCATTCCAGCAACACTCTCTATTCTCATTTCACACTGTCTATCAGTTATTCATAAATCACTTTGGAAGTGGCGACCCCATCGGACTAATAGCCTATATTTGCTTCATTCATTACATCCCTGACCCGGTCACTGACTGGAAAACAGATTGTAGGCTTTCATTCAATTGAATAAAATAAAGGGGAGAATTAGCTGATAAAACAACAGAGCTTGTAAAATTGTTTTTTAAAAGTAATTCCTATAATCCCTAGTTTCAGCCGGCTAAAATGGAACAAAAATGTAATGTGTTCTCCACAATGTGTGATCTCCCCCCCCCCCCCCCTCCCACCTAATCTCCGCTACTAAATGAGTAATGCGTGTGCCGTGCAAATTTCACAACTCTGAGACGATCCCTGCCACAATCTCACATTTCAAAATTGTACAGATGTAAGTGAACAAGTACCTGTAACAATGCAGTGATTAACTGAATGAGGTTTCAGATTAATGTACATTATCATGAAAGAAATTCTGAAAAGATGAACAAAGGAGAGAAAATGTAAGTCACCCTACGTCTTGCAAAGTTTGATAGGAGTGACTCAAAGGATATCGTACACAGAAGTTAATGGGTGAAGGCTCAGTTTCAGTAAATGTTTGCAGGGCTAGACCAAAGCACATAGAAAAGGAGAGGTGTGATGTTTCACACAGTACTGTACACGTGTTCCTCTGTGAGATGGCTCTCCACCCGACTGAATTTTACCAAGTTGAAGTGATGAAGTACGGCTTAGTATGCACAGCTACATTATACATCATTTTAATTAAAACAGATACATTTTTAAAGCATATTGATTTTAATGAAACATTAACAATTTCGGACTAACATGAAAGTTATGTCTCGGTAAATTATTATTATGAATGAAATGTCGTATGGCTTTTAGTGCCGGGATATCCCAGGACGGATTCGGCTTCCCAGGTGCAAGTCTTTTTATTTGACACCTGTAGGCGACCTGCGTGTCGTGATGAGGATGAAATGATGATGAAGACAACACATTCACCCAGCCCCCGTGCCATTGGAATTAACCAATTAAGCTTAAAATCCACGATACGGCCGTGAATCGAACCCGGGATCCTCTGAAACGAAGGCCAGTACGCTGACCGTTCAGCCAACGAGTCCAACATTATTATTATTATTATTATTATTATTATTATTATTATTATTATTATTATTATTATTCAATTTACCATTGATTTAATAATATGCTCTGAGTGATAAAGGTACTAATTTCATTGAGTATCTTCCACAAAACTGCTGGAGATTCTGTCAACCTAAGGAGGAAATGTTATTAAGGCTTGAAAGTCAGAGAAGCATTTAACAAGGTTTGCTGCGAGCGCATCTCATTTCCTGTTTATCAGCATAATGGAGCTCAATATTCGATTATCTTATTTCAGACAGCGTCTAAAGCTTCTTGTTGACCTCACCACGAGCTGTGAGAACGTGCTCTTCCGTGCAAAAGGTAAATGGAGCAACGTCTTTATTGGCGTGGTTAGAAGTCTACTAACAAAAGTAAAATAGCCAATATGGAAGCATTCTTTAATTTCACCAATTGCAAACATTATATTCAAGTTCTTAAGGTCTTTTCAGACACTAAACATACAAAAGGTAACTGCAACATAGTAGATATATTAGTTATAATCTGAGGGTAGACTATATACTACTGTAATCTTACGCTAGTCCAAGTTTTTTTTTTAACAATATTGCATATTAGCCTATTCGGTAAATTGTAGTGAATGTTGAGATTACTATCTGTCACGGTGTTGTTACTTCTGCGGTGTGGCAGCAAAATATAATCTTTAAACTTGTTATTGGTAATGTGAAGTTTAGATTCTTAGTGGTGAATAACTCTGGGAGATTGTTAATGCCTTTCGGTTCTCAATACAGTCCTTGTCCTTGAGGTGAGGTGAGGTGAGGTGAGGTGAGGTGAGGTACGCAGAAGTTCAATAATGGTAAGAAATACGGATTATGTAGGCTATTGTTTACGACTTTGCAAATAAATTTAACATTAATTTTCCTGAAATTTTACAGACTAATTATACTCGTATTTCCTAATAATTGTAAGTAAGGAACCACGTGGGAATGAATGCTAGTTACATTCTAATGTAGGAATCTCATAAAACGTTTCTGAACTCTTTCCATTAAGTTTTTACACTTGGAATTCGATGCTACACTTGCATATTATGATTTTTCTGTTACATATAAATTGTAAAGGGTCGTTACTGCCTTGATCTTGATAAACAGTTTTACGCTCCTGATTACAAATCCTAGCACCCAATATGCCTTGCTTATTTTCCTGTTAACATGAGCCTTGACAGTGAGAACCTTGTCAAACAGCACTCAAAAATAGCAAATATCATTCAATTGCTATAGCGTGTTCAACTCCAGCTTGTAGGAAAGGCAATTCTTGCCTGATTTCTAGTGAATGATATCGATGCGTATTTCAGTACATTCAGTTTTAGTTTATTGATCTTTTTCCAATATAAAAATATAACCTATGACCTTTTCAGTCAACCTTAGGCAAAGTGACTCGCGACATGTTTAGGAGACATTTGGCGCCTTTTTTCACATTCAGTGAAGTTGCTGATGAAAATAGGTTAAAAAAAAATGGTCCGAAGTTCGAACCTTGTGGAATTCCTGAATTGGCATTTTATTTTATAGAAGCGTTTCTAAGATGATGTAGGTACTGTTTCCGATTGGAGAGGTAAGTACTGAAAAATTTGGTCAAAGCTCGTGAGAAAAAATCCTGCGCTTACTTAATATAATGTAAAAACAGAATTAATTTGCTCCTTATCCTCTCCTATACATAAGCCAGTTATATTGAAAAGTCCTGACTGAAATTCGTGAGAATTTTTACGGTAAATCTCTAAGGTATAGAGACCATGTTGGAGTTCCGATATAATTGGTCTCATGTAAGCGATGATCTTGTCGTACCGTATGAAATAAATTCAAACACTTTCAGAACGGCTAATAATGGACAAAAAGGGACGATAGTTTCCTTACTAATACTGGGTCACTCGATTACACTATGGGTCATAGACGAATTTATTCCAGGCAGATGGAAACGTTTTCATTTTGGTAGCTAGATTAAAAAGGAAGTTGAAAGGGCGTCGCAGAATTTCCGTGCACCCCTTAATCACGTAGGTAGGTATCTGAGCTGGATCTGCAGATCATTTCGGTTTGTGTTATTTTAGTGCCTTTTGGAGGTTTTTGAAGTAAAAATGTGGAATGAAGATTTACAAGTCCATAGTTTTTTTAAATATTTTTTTCTTTTTACCTACCAATATAGTCCGCTTGGTGGAAGTGATCATCAAGTCCTTGAAGTCTATATGGTCTGACACCGGGGTTAGCCGGTTTGAGTCCCATTCATTGAAAAACTGTTCATCATCAGTATGTTGGCCAACAGGGTAGGGGAGGTGGTGGTATACAATTTCTAATCACTAGATTGTGTGCCAAAAGTTAGATTGAATTCCAAACCACTCACCTACGGTGTGAGGGCATATGACGCTGTTCGTCCGTCGGATGGGGACGTTAAGCTTTGAGCAGACCCCTTGGTGTAATTCGACAGGAGTAGGCTACATGCCGACACAGGGTTTCACACTTTCTCTACCTCATCATCATTCAACATCCAGACTCGCAGTTCGCCTTTGGGCGTCAAATACAAAGATCTGCACCAGGTGAGCCGAACATATCCTCGGACACTCCCGGCAATAAAAGCCACACGATAAAGAAAGACGTACCAATGTACTGATTGTTGATTCGTAAAGTTTTTGGAAAAACTAACACTGAAGAGAAAATCGAAGAGTTCACATATTGTAGTTATTCATAGACTATTATTAAAGAATAGAAGAACCAACTTGGTAATTATTTTTACTTTTTATTCCATGTAATCTAAAAGAAAAAAGTACAACTGAACTAAAACTAAATATTTACAGTTATGGCCCACAGTTCAGTAACATATGACTGTCCTACTTATTCATGAGGCAAGGTATCATAGAAATGGTGATATTCACTGTGCAATACTTGTTGGAGGTGGTTCCATTTCTCTTTCATGATCTTCAGCTTTTGAGTATACAATGGTGGAATCTTGTCTTTTGCACACTGAGTATCACCCCTTTGTTTCCTTTGAGGAAGATTATTCCAAGAATCAGAGTGTTTCAGAGTGTTTCAGCTTGTAATCGATAGTCCCACTTGGGTTGTAACAAATGGCCCGGATGTCTGTAACCAGAGGATCTCCCGTTTTACTTCCAGGACGCAATGATTTGTAGATCGAACAGGCTTTATTGTAATTCTTGAAGAAGTCGTGCCGAAGATATTTGACATTGTAAGGTTTGGGATTCATCCTAGTATGTTTACAGACATCTATGTATGCTGCTGGAGAATAGATATCTTGATTTCTAAGACGTTTCTCTATTGTGGAGTGCATGGAGTCACACTCCATTTGTGTGTGCCCCTTCTCTAAATACGTTTGTGTAATAGTAATATCACACAAAGAAGAAACGTTTAGAAGTGCATTAGATAGAGTGATAATCCTATTTTGATGACAACATCCATCACTATAGAGAATTACTTCAACACCACGCTCAAATGCTACCTCATTACGTATGAAAAAACACATAATTGAAGCTAATTCGTTAGCTGTCATAGATCCCTCTGTTCCGTCCCACAAATAACAAAATCAGTTACTTGATTTTATATCGAAAATAGTGAAGTTGTGTACTACTAATTTCGTTTTATAGTACACCGCCGATGTTTTAAGGGATGGAAAAAGAAGAACTGAGTGAAGGTCCATCGTATACACATATTTGCCTACGACCTTTTTCTTTTCTTGCCTCGTCCTTCTTTTTTTGATGTTCACTGTAAGTTTCAAGAGATACGTTTTTTATCTTTAATCCAACGCAGATATCACACGGATCCTTTTTCGGTTGAAATATTGAAATATTCATTTCAGTCAATATGTCATCAAATACTTCGAATCTCATGGCTTCTAAAATGATTTTCACCACAATCATTTTGGTATTCCAGGAATAGGTGAGCTTTTGATGTCCAGACTGGTTCCAAATACAGCTTGGTAGTAGATTTTCTGCAGTAATGAGACGGAACGTTGGGCACCATCATAAGATAACTGCGAATGTGTTCTCGACTTTCCTTGTGTTTCTGTTGCGTCTTGGTCGGTGATTTCTCTTCATTTGTTGTAGTTTCATGGATTTTACCTTTTTTGACCCAGTTTAGAACTGTCCATTCTTTCATGCCTAAGGTATTAAGAAACATCTGCTTACATACCGTAATACGAAGACAGTTCTTTTCCAAATGAAAAGTCAGTGACCTGTTTCTTCGAGAAGAATCACCATGGCGACTTTTATTATCCTTATTGTGTGAAACGTCTACCAACATTTTTACGAACATTTTCTTCTCTTTCCAACTTACTTTCCAAAATTGTTGAAATATCTCTTCTCTTTCCAAATCCGTCAACTATTTGCACCTTATAACCGATTTCTTTTCACTTAAAGTGCACCTACATCTAGGCAACATCTTCCTTTCTTGACGAGCAGTTTGGTATTTCCACTTCCCATCATTGCCTTTTGAAGGACCTTCATATGACAATCCCATTTCCCTCTTCTTTTGATTTTTCCTGACAACCCATTCATCAGGTCGAGCATGGTTCTTTTCTGATCTCTTTCGTTTGATTGGTTCCACTCCATCAGCACTAACAGATGCGTTATCATTTGGACTAGCTACATTAACAGAACCAACAGAATTCACAGGTAATTTGTCACTTTCATGTTGAGGTTCATCAGTAGATCGATCACAAATAATATTTTCTGTAGAAGCTACAGCAACAGGGGTTTCCAATAACTCCGTATTAGAAACAGCGTTAAGCACTTCAATAGTTGGAACAGTTTCTTCAGTTTGAAGATCACCTTGTAAATGTCGCTCACTGTTGCAATTATTACTACACAAGTTTACCGGAACAGCAGACGGCTGTAAGTGATTGAATTTTAAAAACTCGTCCAACTCTTTCCTCAGTTCTGCATCATAGATTTCTTCAGTTAATCCTGAAACACACAGAAGCAATTCGATAGCACTTGAGTATTTCCAAGTTAGGTGCGCTTTAACACAAGATGGCAGGTGAAGGAGATAACCAAGAACACTTTTATGCATATATTACTAGTACCTTCTTCACTAGTACTGCCTTGTCCGTCTTGTTTTACATTCTGTAGTTTGGAACAGTTATCGACACTGTGTTCTGTGTTGCTATCACCTGAAAATATAACGCTTTCACAGTAAAAGCAGTAGGTAAAGAATATGAATGTAATCTATAGTAAATAATATTTGTAACATTACTCACCGAGATTGTAATGCTTTTTCCACAAGGATTTTACCCCTGTAGCACTTGCAATCCATCTTCAATCGAAAGGGAAGTCAACTAGTAAAAGGCGCGTATAGTATAACTCTATTGTCGTCTTCTTTACAATGTGGTACTGGCGGTAAAATTGTTGGCATTAAAAAGCACGTATGTCAGACTTACGAGGATCTTAAGTTAAAAGAGTCAAATAGTATAAATTTATTTTCCTCGTAGGTCTCCGATACGAGGTTTCTAATCTATGAACAGCTCGCTTGGACACACGAGCTTATTAATTCGACCAATACAGGCGCAGGGTTCCTCCACAGACTTACGAGGGTTTTAAATTCAGTTAGAGCGCATTTTTCCTTTAAAAACATGTAAGACCCCCAAAATTACCAAAATCGGACTTACGAGGTTTTTAAAGAAAGACGACGATATACAACTTTAGACACCAATTCTTGTTACCAATGCCAAGAACAATGTTTAGTAGAAAAACGATGGTAAACCACAGCCTTCTACGTCAAGTGATATTGAATAAATGGAAGTTTCCTTACAAGTGCAGAAAAGGTAAAGAGGAGATCATTATGAATGATCAATCAATCATAACGGGTAATATACCAATTTAGTCCGGATATTCTAATTCAAAAGTGAACTTCTTCGGTGAGGTGAACCGTTCAAATAACCAGTTCACACAAACACATTCATCTTTCTGGTGAATCAAAGGCAATGAATCAGTTATTTCTTACAGATACCCAATACGTGAGGAAGGATTTAAGTCTAACTGCAGTCTCCAGGGAGGCAGTTCTTCCAGAAACTGCTTGGACATATGCAGTGGTACAACACATCAAAGTGCTCAGATGAAAAAAGTTCCCACCTGCCACACACTAATCTGTTGACTTCAAGTCCGTCAGAATTACCTCTACACCCTTACCTCCTAATTTCAAGAATATCTGGTTTCAAACTCTCAATTACTTAGCAGTTTCCATATCTGTCGACATGTCAGTTCATCAGACGTTTGTAAGAAACACCCGGCGTTCTCAGTGCTACGTTCTTCCCTTCTCAAAAATATCACACTTCACTGACGTTTACATTATTATTCTGAGTGAATATTTCCATATGTTGTTATACTGGCTGTACAGTACGTTTTCTCAATTGGCTTTGATTAGCCTAAAACCTCGAAATTTCTTAGTAGCTTATTATTATTAATGATGTGGGTTTTACGTCATATTAACTACTTCTACGTTTCCGGAGATGCAGAAGTGCCAGAAACCACAGGAGTCTTCGACGTGTCAATAAACCTACCACAGACTTCACGTAAGCCTTGATGAAATTTGTGTGAAATGTTGCCACGGGCCACTTGCATTTTTATTTACGATCACTGTCATACGTCTGTAAACATTCAGGCTCGCCCAGACCTTGTTTGCGTAGTTGAATGAAACCTGGAAACTGGAAAATACAATAGCGTCCCATAACAAGAATATCCTTTACTGATCCACACTTATATCCCTACTATGTTGGAGCCTCCAACTACAAACGTGTTAAAATAAATGATTATTATTATTATTATTATTATTATTATTATTAGTATTACTACAATAAGAGAATTGTAATATATGGTGAGTCAGAAATACGGCTATATGTTTAGTTGTATGATTATGTTTAATTAGGGCGGATCAAATATAAACGAAAATTGCTTTTTTAACATTTATTGCATCAACCAAAAAAATGCACAAATAGAGATCACTTTTATACATTGTGTCCTACATTCGATACATATTTTCTCCATCGGATTGGTAAGTTTTTGATGCCGTCCTGATAGAAAGAAGAGAGACGTGTGCAGAGCCAGTTGCACACGAACTCTCCTACACTTGCATCATCATCGAACCGCTGTACTCCTAAGTCTTGTATGAGTGATCCAAACAAATGGTAGTCGCAGGACGATAAACCTGGAATGTACGGAGGGTGTTCCAAAGGTGTCCAGTGAATTTCCTCCAGTGTTTCCCGCGTTAAAGCAGCAGTACGCAGCCTTGCATTGTCATGGATAATGACATTTCGGATCGGTTGCCGGCGTCACTTGTTGCGATACACAGCTTTTGCTTCATCCAAAAGGCGACAGTAATAGGCTGCGTTAATTGTCCTTTGTTCGCGAAGAAAATCCACCAGCAAAACGCCCGCGGAGTCCCAGAAAACGGTTTCAAGCACCTTTCCAGTAGATGGACGTTTTTTGGCCTTGACCGGACCTGCTTCTTCTTTTCGCCGCCACTCCATGCTGCTTGCTTTGAATCTGGGGTGTAATGATGCACCCAAGTTTCATCACAAGTCACAATACGACACAAGAAATCGTCTCTTTGCTCTTCGTAGCGATTAAGATGTTTCTGACGAACTTCCTAGCGTAAAGTTTTTGTTTCTGGTTTAGGAGACGAGGAACCCACTTAGCAGACAATTTTATGAAATGGAGTTCATCTCGTATGATGGTTTGAACACTTCCGTAACTTATTCCTACGGCTAAAACAAATCGCGAACGTTTTATTCGCCGATCTTCATCAGTAATGCCACACGAATCCCAACAATGTTGTCTGCAGTGATGCTTGTCCGCGTTCTCCTTTCATGAGGTTCATTTTCAACAGATTCTCTTCCTGTCACACATTCTTTGGCCCACTCATACACTCGAGTCTGCGAAAGTGTTTTTTCCCCAAACAGTACACGGAGCCGTCTCAAAATTTCGGAGGGTTTGGTGTCCTCTTTTGTGAGATATTTGATAATGATGCGATGCTCAACAGTCGTGTGCACCTCTTGCTCACTCATGGCGTACTGAAGCAGCCCAACTCTCCACCCTCGTTTGCGTGCGCAAACCCCTTCCCCAGACACTACCACCAACATCTTGGCACGGTACATCCAAATTCCAGTTTATATTTGGTCCGCCTACTCTTACAAATAAATGAATGATCCCATTAGAAAGTCAAGGCCTGACACTATCAACACACACACACAAAAAAAAACAGCAATACCGAGTCACATAATTTAATTGCTTCTAACTGTTCACGGTTTACATCACAGATAACCGACAGCGCTTTCGAAAATCACTCATTGCTTTCTGATACATGAACAACGGTATAGCACGAATTTCTTCCTCAAATGCATTTTTGAGCATATCGATGTCTCGTGTTTTTCGAGTGTAAACTTTCTCCTTCAAATTCCCCCTTAACACAAATTCATACTCGTCTTCACTGAGTTCATGAAAACAACTCGGCTTCAAAGTTACAGTATATACTTCTAACGTTTCAAAACACGAGACATACTGGACTGGCTGATGTCAAGTTTACGTGCACTTTGGCGTGTTGATTTCCGGGGGCTATTCCTTGCGACCGCTTCTCAGCCGAAGGCCTGTAGGTTAAGAGGTGTCGTATGGTCGATACGATAAATCATCTCGGCATATTCTTGGTTTTCTAGACCAGGGAGGCTATCTCACCGTCAGACAGTTCTTCAGTTGCCATCACAAAGGCTGAGTGGAACTCGACCCAGCCCTCAGACCCAGGTAAATATCCCTGAACTGGTCGGGTATGAAACCCGTACGCCACTGGACCGGCACTAGACAATAGGACGATCATAAAATTTAACATTGCTGTTAATGTGTTCTGTGTACTATAATCTATTCTTTCACGAGAATAATTTAGGGATCGTTGTCAAGTTAAACGTCGTTGAATTTCCTTGAGCTTCAAGTTTACACTCTGTCTCTCTCTGCCGGTCTGAAGGGCTCAAATAGACCGGTATCCAGCGCTCTAGTCCCAAATTTCTAGCAGGGAATGACAAATTCACGTTGCCAGACCACCTTGACGTTTAATAATAGTGGGTTATAGCAAGTTACGAAAACCTTCCCTCAGTTTGGTGTAAACCAGACGTACAGAAGGCCTTTTATGATGACGAAAAAGGAATCCATACTTGAATATACTATATTGAAAATCTTTATTTGCACAGTAATTTTCTGTTGCACATACTTCCAGAAAACAGTCCAAGGTGATATTTTTTTAAATTTGCGATCACCCTTTTCACTGGAACAAACGCTTGAATTGGTGTACGTTGCAGAACAGTGGTTTTGCAGCCACATCTTCATATACTTCTCAGGCTTAAATCGGTCAGCTGGTGAGGCATTTGAATGTTCGAACATAAGGATGGAGACCTAAGCAACGAACAATCATGATCTTATATAAGTGATAGCTGGTAATGTTATTCATCAAGCTGAACCTTTGATGTTCACAATTACGAGTGTAGCAGGAGAGTTAAAACTCACTGGCAGAATGGCGAAATTAAAATGAAAAGAAGCCAAAGTAGAAGGTAAAGGGAAGAAATCAGAAGACATACTTTAGTCAGTAGAGTTAACCAGAGGGCATACGGCGAATACCCGTGTATAACCTTGACTACAGCCCTGCCAGTATCGTGTCCGTAGATTCATCTGTACATGGAGTAACGACTGAGGGACGAAATGTCGGTATTTCAGCGTCTCCGAAAATCGTAAAAATAGAAAATATGGCGTTATTTAAATCCGGAACGAAAATATTAAAATTAAAAGAGTAAGTTTTGACAGCTCCTCGTGCAACAGACAACAATAAAATCATTTTCCACTCACAGAAAATGTACTATTTATTTATTTATTTATTTATTTATTTATTTATTTATTTATTTATTTATTTATTTATTTATTTATTTATTTATTTATTTATTTATTTATTTATTTATTTGGTTTCTTTAAAGTGGCGAAGTTAGAGCGCCTAGCCCTCTCTTACACTTTGCCACATTTGTATTACTTACCTGCAGATACTGTACATTGACCTATAATCTAGCTGAGTTGCATTATGCTAACTCTGTGAAATAATATTGCTCAAACACACACAAAATAAATGCACATATTACACAACTATCAACGAGGTCTACATTGTAACTGTTCCCTCTCTTCAAAACTCTCTGGGGAGATGAAAGTTATTATCTTGGGACACATGAACATCAAATAAACTATTTGTGGCTTGCCCGCAAATTGCCACGCAAATAGAAAGAATTAACATTCCATGGTTCCCCATTTCTCTATGTAATGTTTGGGCGCCATGGTTACAAACTGTAAACCAAAATTTATATTTACTAGCATAGAGACGTATATTGAAATCACAGGGGTAGGATGTTAAATAATTAACCATTAAGTATCGCTTAAGAAAGAAAATTAACGCAATATAAAATACAAATTAATTTATTATACAAAAAAATGAGATGAATCGGAAAAGTTTCCTTAAAGCGTGGAGGAATTTATAATTTACTGAATTTACTTATTGCTTGTTTTATCTAATTGAAGCTCACCAATTGCAGCTTTCGTTGACGTCATCTGGTTTCCGTGGTTACTCGTTCTCTTCTTCTCGATGTAGACTTTGCTCCATGGACATCCTTCCTTTCTTCTCTGATATGGTACGGGCTATCTGGACTAACACTCCCTACATGCCTAGTCTTTAAATTAGACATTGGCCCTATACTTGTAAAAACTGATCAGCTTTGATCGTAAGAGCAGAAAATTCAGAGATATGCATTTTTCCATATTAGTAGAAATTTCAATCCAACTGAGCTATACTATTTATACGGTACAGACTTGTACCAAATTTCCGTAGACTTGAACTAAACGTAGTTCTTCGTCCACAATATTTACTGAATATCACACAAGCCATAAGCTTGTTTCGTTTCTCGTAGATCCGATAACATAACCGAAGCGACAACACATTGTACAAAAATAACTATGTCGCGGAGCGACCACACACTGTTTCAAATATCAAATCACGTCGTTCAAAGTAGATGTTCACAGTAGAAGTAGTAGTGATGGAGTTCACGTAGTTAGGTTGTAAGGTTGTAAGGTGGTAAGGTTGTACGTTCCCGTTCTCGTGTTGAGAATCAGTATATATCCGGGCTCACCCCCACTCTTGGTAACAGTTCAATCTCAAAACTCATATACAACGAAGTATCTGATTCGATAGATAGAAGCATCAACTCCCCTTTCCTTCTTCCTCGACAAGTCCAGAAGGCGTGGTGATGATATAGCTGACCAGCTTGCAAGCCTCGCGCACGGGTCGCTGTTTACTAGCATTGGTCATAAAATAAACCCATGACTCACGCAAAATCCCAAGCTTCAAGAATAACCCTCCGTATACACAAATATGATATGAAATGAAAACAACTATGTCTCAACATATTGACCGTATTTACAACATAATTAATTCTTATCCTACATAATATAATAATTTAAATAATAAAACGATGTTATCATATATACAATATGATTCCAAAATGCCTTGATTACAAATGATTGACGTTGAATAAATATGTTATTACAAATGATCGCCGATGGCGGATAAACTTGATATCAAATGATATCGCGTAAAATGATATTATATTAAATTAGTAGTGCTGGAGAAGCCTGGACCGTTACAACATATACAAGAGAAACGCTTACAGTCCTTCGCCTTTGACACACTCAGCTGTACAGTGTACACGTCAAGTCACTTGGTAGCTTTTACTCCTTTCTTAAGTTCCCTTTTTTTTCTTTTTTTTTCAGTCAAGTTCCTGGCCTATGTATCAATTTGCTTGAACCTTACCCCCGAATCGAAGACCAAGTGACGTTCCGCTTCCTAACGATCAAACCGTCGATGATAATGGAGTATCATCATAACCTATCATGATATCATTCATATAGAATACAAATAACAATTTGCGCTTTAATTTTTACATCTTAATCAAGTCAGTACTTCTCAGCCATATTCGATTTTCCTCCTAGAGGCCTAGAAAAAGTCTTAATTTCCGTCTTTCAGATGTTGAAAAAGCAAGGCTTCTGCTCTAACGCTAACGCTGAGATTAAATGGCAAAAAGCGATAAAAAGGATGGTCACTAAAAATGGCACATTGCTCAGTTTAAATCAACTTATTGATTGTTGATTTCTCTGTTTTCACCGTTACGCCTGTCTGACTCGTTGGTTGAATGGTCAGTGTACTGACCTTCAGTTCAGAGGCTCCCGGGTTCGATTTCCGGCCGGATCGGAGATTTTAACCTTGATTGGTTAATTCCAATGGCTCGGGGTCTGGGTGTTTGTGCTGTCCCCAACATCCCTGCAACTCACACAATACACATAACACTATCCTCCACTACAATAAAAAAAGTTACCTACACATGGCAGATGCCACCTAACCTCATCGGAGGGTTTGCCTTACAAGTGCTGCACCCGGCTAGCAATAGCCACACCGAGCTCGATAACTGAAGTCGTTTAAGTGCGGCCAGTATCCAGTATTCGGGAGATGAAATGTGAAATGTCGTATGGCTTTTAGTGCCGGGATATCCCAGGACGGGTTCGGCTCGCCAGGTGCAGGTCTTTCTACTTGACTCCCGTAGGCGACCTGCGCGTCGTGGTGATGATGATGATGATGATGATGAAATGATGATAAAAACAACACATACACCCAGCCCCCGTGCCATAGGAATTAACCAATTAAGGTTAAAATCCCCGACCCGGCCGGGAATCGAACCCCGGACCCTCTGAACCGAAGGCCAGTACGCTAACCGTTCACCAACGAGTCGGACATTCGGGAGATAGTGGGTTCGAACGCCATTGTCGGCAGCCCTGATGATGGTTTTCCGTGGTTTCCCATTTTCATACCAGGCAAATGCGGTGGCTGTACCTTAATTAAGGCCACGGCCACTTCCTTCCCACTCCTAGCCCTTTCCTGTCCCATCGTCGCAATATGACCTATCTGTGTCGGTGCGACGTAAAGCAACTTGCAAAAGAAAAATAGCCACACAAAATTATTATTATTATTATTATTATTACCGTTACGCCGTAAGGTGGGCGTACCAATCAAACACCCCAGCTGTACTGGTACATGTCCTTTATTTTCCCCATTAATTTCAAACATTTACATTCATCTTACAAAATGTGCATTTTCTCTGGAAGTATCAGTTATTTTAACATGCCTTTTCAGTATGAGTTTTTTCAATGATGTGCATGAAGCTGAATTTAAAATATCTGTAGTAAGATAAGACGTTTCCCCTCAAATATTACAAGAAATTGATAGCTCAACCGAAATTAAATCCCTTTTTAGGGAATGGTTTGAAGTATGGCCCTTCCAATCGTGAAATTATCAGCCTTTCTTACCGTGACGCTGCAGATAGTCATTTATACTAGCGGAGGTGTATACCTCCCCTAGTGCACCGTCACTGTTTTGTCTTGCACCGGTGTCTCAACGGTGCACTATACGGCGGTGTCCAGCAAATATGTAACAATCCAAGTAAAGAGACTCCTGGCACACTGGGATGAAACTGTGATAATTCCGCGATTGAAATGAACAAAGTCTGAAAATGTTAACAATCGCAATCGGTGAAAGTAACTAATGTTTACCTGATATGACAAGAAAGAAATCAAGGTCAGTATTGTGGGTGATTTCAGAAATTATGCAAAAGTAAAGAGCCAAAGTCATCTCCCTACAGTCCGTGAATGCCGTTGGAGAGGGAGAGGCTTCCACTGACCGTAACCTCGGCACATGGCGGGGTAGAGTCGTTAGCTCTATGAACGATAGTCTTTATCCCCAAGAATTTAACCTGGTACTCATTTTTTGTGTAGGCTGAGTGAACCACAGGGTCATGTGCATCACCGGAAGTGGAAATTTCGTTTATTGAATATTTCAACCTTCTGACGGGGAATCGTACCCACGTCCTTCCAGGTGAACCGAGCACGCCTTTACCACTTCGATCCTAAGCTCTTTCAGAGATAATGCATGAAAAGAAAATTTTGCAACCCAGCAGAAAGAAAGTATTAAAGATAGAAGATATCAATGTACAGGTATAACTGCCAACTGCCCAAAAATAATGCATTATACATTGTAAACATTCCGTGCAAATCAATTGAATGGTTCCAGAGATATTAGTTATTATGTTCAACAACGTCAATAGGTTAATATGTTGGTTAGCGTGCCCTTAAGAGGTAAAAAATTACTGTTTACATTTGCAGCACAAGAAAATTTGCTACTAATCTTTCTCTATACAACAGGACGCTGTAATAAAAGTGTGTCAACGTTCTAAACTTCGTTATCACTAGACTATACATCTTCCTTTTCAATATTGTACATCTTAGTTCTCTCAGACTGGGAACGAAATCTCCCCGAAGTATGCATGAATTAGTGAAAAAGGACATCGCTTCAACAGCTAAGAGATTGCTTTCCGTGTCACCTAGAACATTCTCCTCTCTGGAGACAGTGCTCGCTGTAGCCTGGGGCAGCTGCCATCCCGGAGTTAAATTTTTTATGTGTGCACTCTTTATACGACACGTTACCTCAGGGAGCATATTTATGACCGCCACAGAAATTACACTATGGTACATTACGCTGTTTACATTACGCTGAGTGGATTGAAATTTTAATACATTAATTGCTAAATAGGATTATATACTAAGGAATATCATTCACCACAACTCGTACACTGCTGTCCCCAATATAACTGGTTTACCTCAATAACAATTTCTGCAGAGGACGTGATGGGCGAGTGGGACAGTCACTAGCTTCTCACCAAATCAGCCTCGTTTCGAATCCTAGTCAATGTGTATTGGATTTTTCGGACGAAATGAAGATTCTGTGATATGATAACGACGTCAAGAGTAAACTGAAACTACACACTTGCTTTGATTAATATTTTCTACAGTTAATAAAATTTATAATAACTAAAATTTTAATCTCTGATTACGCTGAATAAAACTTTATTTATGCTTTTTGAAGACATTCCCAATATCCAAGCTCAACTGCATCTCTGATGGGATTTGAAGTCCTATCAGGAATGGTAGGAGAGTTTTCGCAATGTTATCCGATACTGAGTGATCCATCTAGTAGACATTTTCCCTTTCATTTTAAGTACTTGGCCATAGCTGCTTTTTTTCTTGAAATACGGACGAAATACTTCAGGAAAGCTTCGTTGGTCTTAATAAAGAGTCTATCCTTAATTCAAACGCGTTCAAGAACTCAAGCATTGGTGTGGAGTTCCGTAAAAGATATTCGCGTGGCCCAACGGAAGAACCACATTTTGGCGCCGATCATCTGGATCAGCTCCTTAAAAAGACAGCAATCATCACCCATTAGACACACATTTTCTGTGCTTCAATCTTCTTCCTGTAATTGTCCTAATGGTGAACGTCTCAGCAGCAAACTTCACGATCAGAAATCTTAGTGCGTTAACCAAACCAACCTGAGTTTTGTGTTCTTGACGAAAGTCCTGTCCTTTCATCTATATATAAAATTCGAGTTATGTCTGTACATTGCTTAGAATTTAAAAGGAATGATATTTTTGTGTCGGACATGTCCACAGTAACAAGGAAATGTACATTTTAATTTTCGGTCATTTCTGTCTGTCTTTGTGTATGTATGTATGTATGTATGTATGTATGTATGTATGTATGTATGTATGTATGTACGCGCATCACGAGAAAACGGCTGAAGATAATTTAATGAAAATAGGTATATAAAGTCGGGAATGATCCACTATAACCTAGGCTGTAAATGATTTTATTCTCCCTAAGGAAAATGGTAGTTTAGGGGAGGCTTCAAATTTAATTTCTTAAAATATTTATGTTATTAATGGTCCTATCGATAAATACTACATAACTAAAGTTATATAGAATTAAATTTTCGATCATTTATGTCTTATACATTTTTACCGTACCGGAAATCATAGCTGAGATGTTCATGAATCTGTATTTTTGTTGCTAAGTCCATATCAACGCCGAGGCATGATAAAATGAGTAAACAGAAGTTAATGAGCATCGTATGTAGTCAGGGAATAAGAAAGTACAGTCTAAGCAACAAATAATTTTATTCATCCTGGATAAAATGGTAGTTCAGGAGAAGGCGCCTATAATGTAATTTTTAAATACCTATATTATTGGTCCTATCGAAAAGTACTACATAACAAAAGTTATAGAAAATATAATTTCCGATCATTAATGTTTTGTTCAGTTTTACCGTACCGAGTATGATAAGAGTGGTATTTCAGAGTCGGAAGAAAACTAAATATGAAGGCCTACAATATCGAAAGCTCATACAATTCATCAAGAATAACATATCATTGAGCTTAGCTTGTTGTAATGTTCCTCGTCTCTTATGCTGCCACTCATCTCCGACAGATAGGATTACTGCTTCGTCCCGAGTAAAACAGCCTGGCTGAATATTGGCGGAAAATAGCTGGGGAGTTAGATAACTTTCTTCCTCAGCATGCCATTCCTCTGGTTCATTCATTTTCTGATACTACTGGTACGCAATACACTGGTTCATCATAGTATTCCAGCTATTCGCTCCCGACTCTGACGCGCTGATTGGAATGAGCAGTGCACGCACTTAACGGAATAATAGCAGAGGCTGATTTATGACCTGGTCTAGAATGACATTTTCGGCCTATTCCAAATTATAGCACCACGATTCACTAAATAACTCAAAATTCAACCCTGAAAAGAGCTTCTTCCTCTTAACTTTTATAAAATTCAATATTCAATTTATTCCAAAGTAGGAGCAAAGAGGGAGTGTCTCCTCTGGCTTGAAGGAAAAATTTGCCTCCACGTAAGCTACTTTACAAAGGTGAAAAATGAGAGTATCCTCCTAATTCAATACAATAAAGTTAGTTTTTCCCTCTCCAGTGTGAACTGAGTTTTTCCGACTAATCGCGTACTCCTTGGTAACAGATAAGAGCAAAGTTTTCGCCCTGGGACTCTCCACTATTCGCCCCCCCCCCTACCACCACCGCCAAGAAAAAGAGTGCTCACGGCTGTCTGCGGCCTGGTTATTACAGCTCTGAAACTTTGGACTGTTAGATCGGCAGCGTAGTACTGTACTTTAAATGTGAGAGAATGTGTCGTTTTTCATTTCTTCGTGTATTTCATATTGAGCTCATAATTCTACTATGCAGAAATGTCTACTACAAGATGAAGTCCGTCCATATTTTTAATACCGGGCGAGTTGGCCGTGCGGTTAGGAGCGCCCAGCTGTGAGCTCGCATCAGGGAGACGGTGGGTTCGAACCCCGCTGTCGGCAGCCCTGAAAATGGTTTTCCGTGGTTTCCCATTTTCACACCAGGTAAATGCTGGAGCTGTACTTTAATTAAAGCCACGGCCGCTTCCCACTCCTAGGCCTTTCCTATCCCATCGTCGCCAAAAGACCTATCTGTGTCGATGCAACGTAAAGCAAATAGCAAAATAGCATATTTTATTGCAAGTTCCTCTCGCGTTCTGTGTCGCGACAACCCACAGCGGGAAGCGGTCCACCAAACATCGAACGAGGATGGAACATTTTGAAAGACTTCGGGTAATTAATAATGAAACTCTGAATAATAAACCTCATTGCGAGAGATTTCGTCACTGCCATTAACAAAGACGTAAGTAATTAATAATTTTGTGAAATATCTTGAGAAGCTGAAGTCCACAGGGTAGAAATGTATTTAATTATGACAGAGTAGTGAACACGTGTGAAGGACATGCAGTCAAAATACGCGGGAATCATCGTGCAGGCTATTAATGTATTACGCCCATTAAAGGAACAGGAAAAATTAGCAAACAACACCATCATGACTGGGAAAATAGATTGAATCTCTGGGGTGAGTCTGGAGGAAATCGGTTCAGTGGTCATCAAATGGAATGACTGCTCAGCAGTAGGTAACGCCAAGCAGACCGTCCCTTTCACATGCATAAATACTCCCTCCTCAACCAAGAGCGTCAGTTATCATTCAGTGGTCCAAGAGTGTGAATCTGCGTCAGGCGACATTAAGAAGGAGGCTTAAAGTGGGCGAAATATACTTGTAGAATCTCTAAAGCGAGTTGGCTTCAGGGAGGAATATATTACTAAAAGTAAATGGTGAACGGAGGCAAAATTGATATTGATAACATTGTATCCACGGTATCCATCCCGGTCGGGGAGAAAAACATAAGTTAAATAATTGTAGGATTCCTGAATTTCTGCATAAGGAGACAGCAGATTCATAGATAGCTCTTGTGAATTACTGCGGACGATGTTATTTTTTGTAATCGGTAAGGGAGGGCTGTGGTCTGGCGGAGAAAAGCTTGTGTCTTACGGTCAGTCACACCTGTGAAACATCTGGATAGGAAGTAGTTGGGAGGTCTTCGCAAAATGTATTATTTGAGTTCTCGACACGAAGCGGGGTGGTTTAAATGTTGTATAAAATGTATTTTCAAATGTTAGGCATAAAAATAATGTGTGTTTCTTCAAGCCAAGTGCAGAATCTGTGTATTTATAAAGTAATGATTAAGCGAAGAATGTGTCCTGCAATTATGAGAGTTTAAGTGCGAGGTGGCCGGCATAAACTGAAGCCAAGGTAACGCCATGCCAACGACGAAATTACAGGTATCTCTAATTTAAATATCATGTTTTGTAGTTAGAAATATAAATACTTGTCCCTTTAAATTAATTAATAAGTCATAACATAGCGTTGTATATGTGGCGTGTGTAAATTTAAGTTTTGCGACGACGATGATGTGTCTTGTCGTTATTCTAGGGGGAGGCAAATTGTCTGTTATTTATGCCAGCGCGCGAGACTTTAAAATGTGTTCAAATTTCTATTTAAAAAGATTAAAATTTGAGATGAATATTGCAATGAAAATCAACTAAATAATGTTCGGGAAGGTAAAAGTTACAATAATGATAATGATAAAATAACCGTTATGAGTGTGATAAAGTCAAATTTATTGTCAAGTGTTAGACATAGACGGGTTCAAGTGCGATGAACTTTTGTTCATATTTATTTACTTTCCAATAAAAATATTCACGTCAGGATAAAATTGAGAGGGTAAATTAGGTGCTAAGCGGTAATGTCAAGCGAGATTTGCGGTTTATATCGAAATCCAGTTAAGAAAATCGTAAGTCGGCATTTTTTGGGAAACTTAAATTTTGTGACACCGTGTATTTGTGATACAGAAAATCACGGTATGCTATTTTGCTCCTAAGGTCAGGAAAACGGCAATTAAGTCTAAGTGACGATTCTATTTGATACCAGCGAAGTGCGTTTTGTGATAGCTGACCTGACGAAAAAAAATACATTCTGACACACGGTCAAGATAATACTTGATTGTAAATTGAATTCTACTCTGTATCCTTACGAGTCGAAAATATCGCTGACTGGAAACATTGCGAGTGTGAAAAATAAATGTTATTAGAATGAGAGTTTAGCTTGAGTAGATCGATGAGAAGGTACTTCACTGGACAGTTCACGCTGGTACATGTTTGGAGTGTTAACATGGAAGGTCAGTTGGAGCCTGACACTCGAGTTATGCCGTGAATATCGCGATGTTAGTGACTATTGTTTTCAGTGATATTACGTAATATCAAACGAGAGTTGAATTTATTTTTATTTAGCGAACTTCACTGCATTTTTTTGAGATTGTATTGAGGAATAGATTAAACTATTCGAACCTGTTGTTAAATTTCGATTTCACGCTTTATTGTAGGAAACAGACAATAATATTTCCAGGTTTGAGTTCATTTTTGAAGCGAATTTCACTTGATGTGTAGAGTTTCAACGAGGATCAGATTTAAATATCCGGACATTGTGTTAAAAATTTCGATTGCGCCTGGCAGTGTGAATGATGTGTAGTTACCATAACGTTGGCTCAATGATAGATTTAGGATGCCGCGTGTATTTTATGACTTAAGGATGAGTAGACACTGTAACGATGGCTCAAGGACAGGATTATGGCGTCGTCTGTACATAGTCAAGTCATAGGTTAGAAATTTTTGCAAAGCGACTTGAACGGTGTTAGTGTTTGCTGTAGTGGATACGAATATGAAAGATATTAGCAGGTACTATTCAGGCCATGTTCCGACATAATTCTTATTAGCTAGAAGGTGCTCCCATAATAGCGTTGCATCAGTAGCGGCATAAATCTAAGTGTTGTCCCACGTAGAAACCTGACTAATGGAGACTGATCCTTACTGCATAGCCGCACGGGTTCAAGTTCGATGAACTTTTGTTCATATTTATTTACTTTTCATTACTTAAAGATTTATTGTTCGGGTGTCCGGTATATTATGATAATGCCGTCTGTTGACACTTAGGTGATGTATGTGGGATTTTCACTACGAATGCGGTTTCGATTCGTAAGTTGTTAATATATTTTATTTTAATTTTTCGTTATTCACATTATTTATGTGAGACCTTGATCTACCGATCACTTGTAGTTTGGTTTAATGGGTCAAGTGTGGGTGGACAGATTTATAATTGTAGTCGTAGTTATAGAAAATTGGAAAGATTTCCTTTCGTTTGTTTTTTTATTATGGACTAGTATTTAACAAATTTAACGACGTAACTCTTTCGTAACTCGAAAGCTGGATTAGTAAGGACATTTTCAAATTATTTGTCACTTTTGTTTAACTTCGGTGTTTGACATTTCTTCTAAATGCATAATGAATTGATGTTTTCCTCATTTCGCAGTTTTGTTCCTTCAGAACAATGTAACGTAAGATCCCATTGGATCAAGTGTTGTTGTTTCCTTCTGAACATCTGTTTGGGGTGATGCATATTCAGCATCTGGATTCCTCTGTAACTTAAGGGTGTCCCGAGATGACAATATATGGTGGAATTTTTTTTTTTTGATTGTGACAATTGCTGTTGACTTGTAATGAACACCATCCTTTCAAGTAATATTTCGCAACCTATCCGAAACAACTGATTGTCGATTTGGTTCGATTAAGGATTCATTCGTGGGGTGTTCCAATATCCGATAGGATGGTCGACTGGTGATAACGTTAGTTAAATGAAAATCTGGAATTCTACTTGTGTAAGGTCAGATTTTCCACGGATCATGTGGATTAACTCTCAGTTATCGTTTGGATCAATGTGCCCCATTCTCAGGTGTTATTCTCTTTTTCTGGTTTTTGCTGTCCACTACGTTTTCATTCTTTGAAAGACAATAATCAACAATTTCAATAAAACTTTACCACTCACGTTATGCATTGCGACAGCGTTAAATCATATTGTGAGAATTTTAAGTGACGTTTCTTGCCTATTTAATAAATATATAATCGTCATTTACATTGAATAAATATTTTAGTAAGCAAACTTTTGCTCCTCATTAGAAGTACTCGTATTTATGCTCTTCTCTGAACCCTATCGTTTGGTCAATGAAGTGACCGAAAAAAGAAAAGAAAAAAAAAACTCGCAACGATCCCAAGATCCAAGAGTACGATATTTCTCTACTGAAGCAGCCGAGGCAGACGACCAACGATGGAACGGTAAGTTAAAGGGTTCAATATGATAACATTGCTTTTAATCACGACATTCCTATTGACGTCATTGTAATGACCTATCTTGAATTCAATTGGGTATACCACTAAAACAGTCTTTCTGAGGATGTAAAAAGGCATCTGGAGAGTAAATATCTGCCATTATAATGGAAACTCCCCAACTTGATTGCGACTGATGGTAGGCAAAAGAGTCTACCATTACAATGAAAATTCCCTACCTCTGTCTTCACATGCGAAAATACGTTTGGTGACTTCTCCGTCACGTCTCTAGGGTATCATTAAGAGCTATGCAATTTAATACAAACATACAACATGTACACACCTAACCTAGAATTCTGTAAACAATGTGGAATTCCGTAGCGAAACACGGGTACATCAGCTAGTACCTTGATAAATTCGTCAGTCGCCGTGGGGGTCATTGCAAGGAACCTCCTTTAAGCATTAGGTGTTGCCCTTTCTGCTCTTGTATGCATGTGAACACATTGTTCATGGTGGTCCTGTAGATCGTCTAACATTTAGATGAACACAGGTTTCGCACGGATACAAATTTGTTAACATTCTTTGCCTCTGACCGAAAACGGATTATTTAAGCATGTCTCATGAGAGATCCGGCAAGTGGGAAGGGTACAGTAAATATCTTGAAAATATTATTGCGGAAGGGGACGCGACCCCCTCGTGGTAATGAAATGGCGTATGGCTTTTAGTGCCGGAAGTGTCCGAGGACAAGTTCGGCTCGCCAGGTGCAGGCCTTTAGATTTGACTCCCGTAGGGGACCTGCGCGTCGTGATGAGGATGAAATTATGATGAAGATGACACATTCACCCAGCCCCGTGCCAGAGAAATTAACCAATTATGGTGAAAATTCCCGACCTTGCCGGGAATCGAACCCGGGACCCCTGTGACCAAAGGCCAGCACACTAACCATTTAGCTATGAAGCCGGACCCCCTCGTGGTGTAGGCTATAGATCATTCTTGCAGCAGCCATTGTCGTTGTAGTGACAGGTTTCTGGCGACATTCAGTATTGTTCGATGTGCACAGCACGTTTTTACAGTAATTCTATTGTTTGTTTTGCAGCATACTGTATTTTATTTATCTTGAGATTAGAATGAAAACTTTCATCCAGAACAATAGACAGCACTTCACTATTCTGATACAAAAATGAATACGGAACGAGTGAAGATATTAGACTGCTGCAAGTTCTCATAGGTAGATGAATATTTTTACCATCACAAATCCAGCTAATCTTCTTGGATGTGGTATACTGAAGTTCTATCACGAAGTCGGCGTTGCCATTGTTGATCTGGAGATTGCACTCCATACTTCTTCGATACTATTCTATTAAAACATTTTGTGACTGAATTATTAACTTTTATGAAAAACTAGCTAATTGTATTTTATTCACAAAGATTTTCCAATTCTTTGTTATTTTATGGTTGATATTACTTAAGTAATTTGACCAGAGTATCAAAATGAACACTACATCACGGCGAACGACAAATACATCTTCTCACAAAATCTGATGTTGGTGCGTAGTATAGCCGAAAGTTGACAATTTATTTTATACAGGCATGGCTGAACTGGCAAGTCGGCAAATGAAGAAGTTGATTCAACCAAGTTGGATTTTTATCGGAAAGTACAGTTTATAACCTTCATGGATGTATTTGATAAGTATTCTCCGAATATAAGTTAACACCTCTACATTCCCTAATTTGTAGATCGATTTTGCTCTGAAGGAAGTGTTATGGGTGAGACCGAGAATCTCATTCATAATATACAGGGGAGAAAATCTTTTCAAAAGAAAGTGGTTGCCAGAGCGAATACTTGAGAACGATGACTGGAGATTATCATATGGAAAATATAAAGGCAAAAATAGGAATGGATACGTTGGATAAAAATCTCCGGTTTTCTGCATGTATGTTCAAAGTAGTCTCCAATTCATAGAGTCCGTGTTTCTTTATTTTAAAGATTTCAAATACCACTTTTTAGTCTATAACCCTTTGAGTTTTTGAGATATTGATGTACTCATTTAAACAGTTCACCACCTTAGCGACGGAATATATAAACATCCTCCCTTAGTGAGCGCCTACACTGTACTACAAATGTACACCCAAAATTTCATTCTTATATGTCACGTAGTTTTGATTGGGCGTTGATTACAGTCGGTCTATAACTATATACACATTGCATTACAGTGAAACAAATGTGAAATCAATTGTCATTTGGTCCTCTCCATCTCTAAAATTCGAGCTGTTAGTAATTTTTAGATATGTAACGTGTGCTTCTTACCTGTCGGTCCCGTTTTATTTACCGGCTCATGCAATTGCTTTTATCCTTGAATGTGGGCTGGGATGGAGTTCACTCACTCTCATAATGCCAGCTGAGCAGCTGTGTGAAATAAGAAGCTATGGATCCAGTCAGTAAAGCTAAGCAATGGAGTCAAGGAAGGCTTCACCCTGGTCGCGTTGCTCTCCAGTACCTCAATACCCGTCAGCTATCAGGATAGTTGACAGCCTTAACTGGCTGTATGTGCCAGTGGATAACGTAGAGTACATGCATGTGGTCCTTCCTTTAACTGCCAAGACTTCCTTTCCGGTCTCTTGCATGTACTTCCAGTGAGCTTTCACCAGTATAGGAACATATTTTCGACTTGTAGTCTCAGTCGTCTGAATTTTCAAAATTTTGAATAAATGTATAGAGCTATACTATTTATTCATGCTGATGACAGATGGTGAAGCGATGTATACTGTGATGGCCACAGTAGGTTAAATAAATTAGAGGAAATACCACTGACCTGGGAGACAGCCCAAGTAATTTATATATAGTAAACATGCGTGAAGTGTCGTGCGTATTGCGTCACATGTATAACATAAATATGCCTTGAATTGTGATTTAATGATGGTTATTAAAACGAAATTCAACTAGGCAACCATTCCTTCGTATGTTGTTTGAACTCTAGAAAGTTAACACGCTGGGAAGACTTTAATCTTCACGCCCTTCGAAGCCCTTGTCTTTTCTTTGCCAATACTTTCATTCTTCGATGGGTAAGAACTCTTTCTTCATTCCTCCTTATTTCTTATTTGTGTTAATAACGGGTTGTTGGCCAGACGTACTTCCTCTTAGAATGATAATGACCACCATAAGAAAAAATGAAAATAAAGTACATACACAATATTCAGCCTTTCAATCGGTTTTTCCGTGCAATGGACTTTTCTGTCAAGACCTACAGGGAGGCCCCAAAGTTCCGTTATCCCCTATAATAACAAACGCAAACCTCTCAACTTAAATAAATAAAATGAACAACAGTTCTTTTGAAGAGTTTTTTTGAGATATGTCCAAAGGATCAGCCTGCGTACCGTCATTTTCATGGCAAATGATGATACGCCGCTATGTTCCGTGCGAAATTCTTCGAAGCATTGCTGGTGTAACCTGAGTGAAAGCCTGTTTCATAACATCTTTCAGGTCATCAGTTGTATTGCAACGGTTTCGTGAAACGATAACATTTATGAACCCTCTTAGCGAATTATCACATGTGGTGAGGTCTCGAGTTCGTGGTGGCCAGGTAAGTCGTGCCGGAAGCGCAGGAGAACCACGACCAATCCAACACCTAGGAAGGACTTCATTAAGATATTCGCATATTGCAATGGCATAATGGACAGGTGACCCATCATGCTGAAACTAACATGTCTCATTAATTCCATGCTGCTCCAAGGGAGGAAAAATCACTTCTGTAATTGGACGTTTCAGTCATCGCTTAATTCGCAAATCTGAAACATGTAACAAAAAGCAACTTACTTGAACACTTATAAAGCGACAATGAGAGTTTGTGGCCACCCTGTATGATAAGTATTGTATTTACGGATAAGAGAATCCACAGTCAGTGCTACACACTCATTACCCTGTTTCCTCCTTCCGTCAATATGAGCAGAAGAACTGTTTTCTTCCCCGCGGTGATTACCGACCCTTTCCCAGCTGCAAGAGATAAGAAACAAATATTGAATGGATTTCAAAAGAAACTTTTACTTTGTCTTTCTTGAGGCTCCATGAAAACTATGAGATTTTTAAAGAAAAATAACTTCCCGAGGCTTGTATCGTAAAAGAAAACACTTAATGTTGTTAACAGAGCAAAGTTTTTAATTTAGAATGTGTTTTACATCGCACCGCCACACATAGGTCTTATGGCGATGATGCGATAGGACAAGGTTAGTAGCGGGAACAATGCAGTCATGGCCTTAATTAAGGTACAGTTTCAGAATTTGCCTCGTGTGTAAATGGGAAACCGCGGAAAATATCTTCAGGGGTTTCGACGGTGGGATACGAACCCACCATCTCCTGAATGCCAGCTGACAGCTACGTGCCCCAAACCACGCAGCCACTCGCTCGGTACAGAACAAAGTAAATAGAGTAAGATGCACATACACAAAACAGAACTGTAAGATAAACCATATCTCAATGCACGTATGACAACAATAACTGCCGGACTCAATAGGTTGGATGGTAAAGCGCTCCTTCTGTGCTCAATTTGACGGGTTCGATCTCGGCTGAATCCTGTAGTATCTGAAAGTGCTCATATACATCAGCTTTATTTCAACGCATATAAAAGACAATCGTCCCCAAAAATTGCAACAATGGTTAGTGAGACGCGAAACCACTAACATTTAGAGCCTATTGTTATTAACATTTTATTTAGGATCGAGATGGAACAAAAATAATCTCCAAAACATTAATCGTGTTCCTCACATTCTTGCGTGGTAGTGTCACATGATAATGAAAGGGAAATGTCTTCTGTACGACCCTGAAGCGCGTGGAATAGTTTTATTGCACTTCTCTTACTCAAAGTTGACTGTTTGAAATTAATATTGTGTTAACCTAGAGCAGACCTGTTAAGGACTCTGGCCACTACGACAGGGAAGCGGCAAGAATGGCACACGTAATAAACAGCTTCTGGTATTACACTTTGCCCTGTGGTATGCACAAAACACAGTATTATTATTATTATTATTATTATTATTATTATTATTATTATTATTATTATTATTATTATTATTATTATTATTATTATTATTATTATTGGGAGACAATGAATGTTCGCGTCCGTAGTATTCCTTAAGCTACACGTGTCTCCTAGGTGGTGCTAAAGAACAGTCACTGAGGCAAAGGAAGTGCCATCATCTGCTCCTAAAGGCACTCTGCAGCATTGGTTATCCGGACCTGTCTCCTGACCTTCCGGATGAAGCGATACGCGCACACATTCACTGAGAGCCGCACAAAGGCTTGCCCAAAGGTTCGATTCCCTGGAGGAGCTCTCCGTATATGCCATCTCAATATTGAATGCATCAGCAGATCAAAATGTGAAATATTACACAAGATCCTTTGAGAGTCCGCCTCTGTGGTGTAGTGGTTAGTGTGATTAGCTGCCACTCCCGGAGGCGTGGGTTGGTTTCCCAGCTCTTCCACGATATTTGAAAATTGGTACGAGGGCTGGAACGGGGTCCACTCAGCCTCGGGAGGTCAACTGAGTAGAGGTGGGTTCGATTCCCACCTCACCCATCCTGGCAGTGGTTTTCCGTGGTTTCTCACTTCTCCTCAAGGTAAATGCCGGGATGGTACCTTACTGAAGGCCATGGCCGCTTCATTCCCTCTTCCTTGTATATCCCTTCGAATCTTTCCTTCCCGCCACAAGGCCCCCATTCAGCATAGCAGGTGAGGCCGCCTGGGCGAGGTACTGGTCATCCCCCCAGTTGTATACCCCGGTCCAGAGTCTGAAGCTCCAGGACAATGCCCTTGAGGCGGTAGACGTGGGATCCCTCGCTGAGTCCCAGGGAAAAACCGACTCTGGAGGGTAAACAGATAAAGAATAATAATAATAAGAAGAAGAAGATCCTTAGAGAGCACGAAGTAGATGTTGTCTCATTGCAGTAGACGCATATGGGCAACGGAGACCAGTTTCAGACACGTGGTTCAATCCCTGGAAATAAAATGATAAGTGCCATTTATCAGGACCACTATGGCACAGCTACGTATGTCCGAAAGTCATTACCTAACGCCCAAATCTTTGAAATAAGCTCTCACAATGACTCCTCAGCAATAACAATCAAAATGGGTAACTTCAGCATTACAAACGTGTATAAGTCACCAAATCCATCATGGCCTGATGGTTTCCTGCCAGCTGCCTCACATCCAGCACTCATAATCGAATATTTCAACCGTCATCATACCAACTGAGGATACAGACAGGATAATTCACATGGTACTGAAGTAATCAACTGGGCCGAAGCACACCATCTGCACCTCGTGTATGATGCTAAAGACAAATGCACATTTCGCTCAGCCAGATGGAAATTTGAAACAAACCCAGTCCTAAGCTTTGTCAAGACTGACGATGCAGGATTACCTCTACCGACCATTGTTGATTACTTTCCACACAGTCAATATCGGCCCATCATCCTAGAAGTAGTAATGCAGACACTAATCTTTGAAAATTCACCACAGCCGCGATGGAATTTTTCCAAAGCCAACTGGGACCAATTTTCTCAAGACCTAGACAGCAATATCCGATGGATCGCTCCCATCCCCTGGTAACTACCAGAAGTTCGTCAAGGTGGTAATTTCAACGGCCAAAAAACACATACACAGGGGCATTCGAAAACAGTACATACCATGTTGGAGTGACACTAGTGAGCGTCTGTATCAAGAATTCCTACAGAATGGTTAGACAGAAGTGGCAAATGATCGCATTAGCAGTCTGGATAAGGACATAAGGGAAGATGGACTAAAACGCTTGAGGAACTCGACTTTAAGTATACAATTAAAAAAGCCTGGAGTCTTCTAAGAAACTAGGAGTCCACTCCCACGAACCACAAACACCTCAAGAAGTCAAGCCAGATATAACTGCAGACCGAATCATTCAGATTTCTAGGACTAAATCAGACAAAACACACTCCAAAACAATCAGAAGAGATCTGCGAAAACTAAGAAAATCATGATCCTCTATACCGGAGCTAGCATTATCATTCACCGCAGATGAAATCACAATAGCCCTTCAAAACTTCAAAATAAGAAAGGCACCAGGCTTTGAAAACATCCATAATGAGTTCCTCGTTCACTTGATAAGAAAGCTAGGAAATGGCTTGCTGACTTCTTTTCATTCATCCAACGCACAGGACACCTGCCAAATATCATTGCTTTCGTGAAACCTGGAAAACCGCCCAGTGCTCCCGAAAGCTATAAAACCATAGCATTATAAGGCTCAATCTAAGAGCTACTGGAAAGGATGATCTACAACAGAATCAGTCCAGCCATCTTCAGGATCCTCCCCGCAGAATAAGCTGGCTATAGTCCGGAACGAAGTTGCGAAAACCAAGTACTTGCTCTGATGACATTCAATGAAGCTGGATTTGAAGAGAAGCTAAAGACCGGTTCGGTGTTCATAGATCTCACGGCTGCTTTTGACACAGTATGGAGGGACGGGTTAATGTATAAACTCCTAAGAATCTTACAGTGTAAAAACACCACAAATTTTATCAATCGCATGCTTTCAGATAGAATAATTCAAGTGGTCATGAACAATACCCTGAGCAAACTAAGAAGACTAAATAATGGACTCCCGCAGGGTTCCATATTAGCCCGCTTGTTATTCATTGTTCATCTCGAAGAAATCCCAGAAACGGTATCAAGACAATTTGCCTATGCTGATGACATTTGCATAACCACGCAACACTCAAAATTCCACAGCCTCGAGGAAATGCTAACGAAAGATCTCTGCTTACTGAAAAATGTCTTTCAAAAGTGTCGCCTGACACCTAGCACAACCAAATCAGAAACATCTTGCTTCAATCTGAGTAACATATTGGCTCATACCACCTTGAAAGTGATTCTCCATGACAACATTTTACCGTACAACCCAAAACCCAAATTATCTCGGTGTAAGACTGGATCGGACACTGCCATACAGTACCCATCTCTCCAACCTTTCAGCCAAACTAAGTACAAGAAACAACATCTTACCCAAGCTATCTGGCAGCACATGGGGATCCACAGCGGCAACTTTACGTACTTACGCCTTAAGTCTGGTTTACACAACAGCTGAATACTGCTCTTCCGTCTGGCTGAATAGTGCCCACACCAAGAAAATTGATACCATCCTGATTCATACAATGCGGGTTATCAGCGGTGTCGTCAAAATAACCCCATTGCACTGACTTCCAGTCCTTAGCAACATCCTTCCTGCACATCTACGACGCATGAACAATCTCATCCGAGAAGCAAGTAAAATACAGGCCAATAAATCACTTCCAATTCATCAAGACATCCAAGGAATCGCTTCAACCCGACCGAAATCCAGACACACTCCCCTGCTGCTGACTCAAAAACTGTTGAAAGAAAACCAATGTGGACTGCGAACTTGGAATGAAGAATGGACTGCTAAGGCCCCCGACGAGTGGAGATCGATCTTTGACCCTACGGAGCCCCCATCCGGGTTTCATCTCTCGTGGAGTGTATGGGTCCCACTAAACAGAGTGCGCACTAGGCATGGAAGATGCGATGAATTCTTGGGGCCTGAGACCCTCTCCAAGGTGTGACTGGTTAAGAATTCCAGACAATGCGACACATCACCTTCAGATGCCCACATAGAGCCATCCGCGGAACTACTGACCACCTCCTGACAGTTTCAACAACAGCTATTGAATGGCTGCAGCAACTGGATATCATAGTTTAGTTTTTAGTTTTCATTTGTTAATTTATGTATTTACTTATATTTCACATCATTTTTATATTTTTGTACCTCTTCTTTCTATTTTTATGTATTGTACATATGTCTCTAGATTTCTACTTTATGTTTTACCTTGAATTTTTATATTTATTCTATTTTGAAAATTATTTGTTGCTTTCATATGTTACTCAATTTGTGCGCGGCTTAACTTGTACCATAAGCTAAATAATAATTGTTATTTAAATGAGAGTCGTTCAAATGGTAGAGCAGACCGGTATTAGCTCATATTACCTCTTAATCCGTTGGTATTTGACGGTGCTTAAATACGCCAATGTCGTGGTGATCAAAAAGTGAAAAGAACTCTGTCGGATAAAAATTCGCTATCTTTCCGTCTGCGATGTAAAACCAAAGAATGATGATTGTGATTACGATGATGGTAACAATCATAATAATAACAATAATAGTAACAATAATAATAACAATAATAGTAACAATAATAATAATGGTAATAATAATAAAATTATTTTTAACTGAATAGAGAAAACTGAAGTTCCTTCGACAAAGAGTCATTAATTGAAAGAAGGTTTCGAATATCAACATTATCAATATTATTTTCGAAAATAATACTTTGCCAGGGCTCTCTAAGTTTGATGCAAATCTTAACCCTTCTTGTAGTTCTTGTAGGAAACTAAGGAAATCTTAAAATATGAAGTAAGCCAGTATGTCGCCGAACATACGAAGAGGGCGAACTTGTGTTTCTTTCATCCACGCAGAGAAAGAAGTGAAGTGGAAATATCATTGCTGTGTGACTGTGCAGTGACAGGTGATGTCGTGGCAGCTGCAGGTGAGATCTCCTGACCTGAATAATGAACAGCGCCGATGTAGTGAGATCTACGTGGTTCCAGAGCCGTAGCCTGCTGTTAAAGCGCATATACCTGTCTAGCTCAGATGCCGAATGATTCACAAAGACTTAATGTGCACCGTTTTACATAGTTTAAACGGTATGGGTAATACGAGTAAAAAAAACTGGAAGTACGTTGATCTTATTCCCCGTGAGGAAGTGGAAACATTTAGAAACGAGACTTCCACTTAAAGCCCAGATGGCCGAGAGGTTAACTCAGCTCACACCAAAAATGAGTACTAGGTTAATTCCTGCAGGCAAAGGCGGCTGGACATAGGGCTAGCGATTCTATCTCAGCATGTATTGAGAAACACAGATTTTAATAATTATTACAATATATTTTAGAAAGTCCGTTTTTCTCAAATGGAACAATGCCTATTGATATTAACAAAGTAGGACTAGAGTAAATTAGAACGTCAATGGCGTTCTTTTCAGAGGAGTAATTTACAACAAGTGGATGTTGCGGTATAGCATGTGGTTCTAGCCGTAAAAAGTATCCATAACTGGTAACAATTTTTGCACTTGGAAGACAGTTGTCATATCCGCCAGTGAGTGATTACCTAAAGTTTTCTACAAAGAATAGTGTAATACATAAAGAATTTTAGATTACACTCTCTCCCATATTTGTAACTTCCCAAGGTATTTGACAATACATTTTTAGAGCTTAGTTTGAACTCTCATTCTTGCACTTATTAAACAATTTTTGGGCTAATTTTAATATCCTTTCCTCTCAACTTACTGTGTTTTATTACGTTACTGTATGTCTATCTACATCCTCGTGTAATCATAAAAGACATAAAGAGAGAAAAAGAAAAAGAACAAATGAGGCAAGTAATTCGAACGGGACAGTGTCGGGATCACGGCTGCAAGTTTTGATCTAGAATAACTATTGTGAGTATGAGTTTGAAAGTTTATTCTTGAAATTTTATTTCAAAGTTCTAAAAAGCTGTAAACATCATCAAGACAAAATCAGTATAGATGATGATGATGATGATGATGATGATGATGATGATGATGATGATGATGCTTGTTGTTTAAAGGGACCTAACATCTAAGGTCATCGGCACCACAAAACCAATATATGTATAGGAGTCTGTACTATGAGAAATATTATACATTTGGTTAGAGATTGATGTCGATATTACTGTAGAGGCGAATATTAAATCTATTTGTATTTGTACCACGCGAGTCGTGGGAGCTCCAATGGGCACACAGATGCTTCTTATCATAACCGATGTGATTATTATCCACATCCATTTGTTTCAGATCGTTTTCCATGGGCTCGATTGCATCTTCAGAAGTGCGGAACGTGCCTCACAACGCTCAACCACCTTGAATCTCACATAATCATTAGAGACTCTGCATTGACAATTTGTGATATTTTAGTAATTTTAACTCTCAAACGTGTTTCCGGTAATTTTAAAGCCATTTTTGTCCATAAGTTACGAAATTTTGCTTCAAACCACAATTTTCTGAATTGTTCTGTATTTGATTTAGAAATGACTGAGACAAATCTAACGACGTTTCATTCGACGTGCTACGGTGCTAGAGTCCAGAGCTACATTAATTGTTGTCCGAGCGGCACGCCGATTTTACTACCACAAGATGGCGGTGCTATTGGATCTCTGGATGACGTAATATCTAGGCAAGATTATTGTTAGTATATTTATTGGTCCTTGCTTTTTAAAATGAGACGTTGAAAAATGGAGTCATACATATTGCCCAGAAATTATTTCATTTTTATTTTTTTTATTTTTTTTTACAATCTGTTTAACTTCGCACCAAAACAGATAGGTCTTGACGGTGACGATGAGATAGGAGAGGGAGCGACCGTGGCCATAATTAAGGAACAGCCTTAGCATTTGGCTGGTCTGAAAATGGGGGTAAGGTAAGGGTTATACTGCCCGAAGGCAGTTCCGAACCTCCTGAGCCAGAGTTTACGTGCGATAGGGTGGCCAGTTCCTTTCCGCTCCTCCATTCCCTTACCCACCACTAACAGCGCGTGGCAACCCATCCAACTCCTGACCACGTCCAATGTTGCTTAACATCGGAGATCTCACGGGATCCGGTGTTTCAACACGGCTACGGCCGTTGGCGTCTGAAAATGGGAAACCAATAAAAATCATCTTCAGGGCTGCTGACAGTGGGGTTCGAACCCACTATCTCCCGGATGTAAGCTCACAGCTGCGTGAACCTAACCGTACGGCCAACTCGCTCGGTATTCATATTTTTGTAATACTCACCCACTCGAGTACGGTTTCGAAACTATAGATGTATTCTGCATCAAAATCTGTTTTCGGATTGTGTGTGGCTATCAAAGGAAAATGTGACACCACTCAAAGCGTGCAGCAATGAGTTAATATTGCATAATGTAATATAAATAGCATAGAGCCTTATTTTTAAATTGCATTGCTGTAGGGGAGGTGTAGCCTGCAGTTCAGAATAGTGCTTGAATGTTCCATACTTTTCTTTATGCATCACACTACCACTGCTTACAGCCGATGTTCGGTGGGTCTTGTAAGCAAGCACAACTCGGCTACATAATGCTCTATTCACCAACGGTGACATATCCCGAGTTATAAGTTCAAAGCTGCTCGCAAACCTTTGTCTTTGCCGGTGCCTTTGTCGGAATAATCATGCTGAAGCAACGACGCGAAGGAAATAAAAGTTTCCTAGAAGCTTTAAAATTACCACACAAAATTACCTCCTATACATGTGTAATTTTAACTCCCTATGTCTGTATGTTCCTGTGCTTCTCTCGCACTACTTAGACATGAATACATTGATTTCAGAAAGGATAATGGGAGGAAGAGCTTACATATTTCAATCGTATTGAAAAAGTGTCTATTGTGAAAGAATGAAGAATTGTTTCCGAATCTTCTCTATATCCCCAATTCTACACAAGAATGTGTAAATGCTTTTGAATTTGTCGTACAAAGTTCGTCATTTAACTTAAATACCGAGTGAGTTGGCCATGCGGTTAGGGGCGGGCAGCTGTGCATTTGCATTCGGGAGATAGCGGGTTCGAACCCCACTGTCGGCAGCCCTGAAAATGGTTTCAATGGTTTCCCATTTTCACATGAAGCAAATGCTGGGGATGTACCTTAATTGGGGCCTCTTCCGCTTCCTTCCAGCTCCTAGCCCTTTTCTATCCCATCGTCGCCATAAGACCTATCTGTGTCGGATCATGAAGGATTAAGAAAGAATATTAAGGGATTATTAAACACAGAATCACAAGTTCATAGTAGTTAAGTAAACATACCCGGAATCGTTAAAAATTGAGAAAACCGATTATGACAACTTCCTCGAATGAGACCTGTAATTCTGTGTTTAACAACGTTTACGGGCTCTTTCTACTCTCACATCTTAATTCTGATTTGTATCACACAATTTGTTCGACCAACTGGGCAACCATTTCACATTCTCACTTTTAGGAAGTTGCCGGAGAAAATGACACATCGTAACCAATTCTTTTTCTACTGCTTTTCCCCACACCGGTGTGGTTGCGGCTTTGGCCCCTGTTTTATTGCCGAATGCCCTTCCTGATGGAGGACATGTCGTAACCAATAAATTGTAAAAGTAGGTACTTAAGAGGTTTTGAAGAGCATATAAACTAAATGTTTCAAAGATTTCAGCCATTATCATTCTAGTATGACTGCGTAACTTCATAATTTAGTTCAAAAGAATGTCCATTAACTCACAGACTACTGGCACTGGAAGATGCTAACATTTTTTTACATTCGAGTACGCTGGCTGCTCGTTAAATAGTATAAAAGCAAACGAACATTTTTTCTCTGGTCAAAGTAATTCAAACCTAGTAAATGTACCTGTGCTTCGCTACGGTTTTCTTCATTGTGTGCGAATTTCTACTTAAATTACTGTACACTCAGCGAGTTATATTGTATCTCACATCCCAAGGAATAACAAGATAAGTAAAAACTTTAGGTTCTCAGAGGAATCAATTTTTGGTGTTCCAACATTCCGAAATCACCGATTTACCAAATGTTGTAAACCACTTTGTGTTATGTGATATGGATTATTAAATAATGGTTTTGGTTTGATTTTGTTTAATTCAAAATACTAATATCAACCAGGCATTATTTTCCGATAACCGAGCTCGATAGCTGCAGTCGCTTAAGTGCGGCAAGTGTCCAGTAATCGGGGGATAGTGGCTTCGAGCCCCACTGTCGCAGCCCTGAAGATGGTTTTCCGTGGTTTCCCATTTTCACACCAGGCAAATGCTGGGGCTGTACCTTAATTAAGGCCACGGCCGCTTCCTTCCAACTCCTAGGCCTATCCCATCCTCGCCATAAGACCTATAAGCGTCGGTGCGACGTAAAGTAACAAAAAAAAGTATCACAGAAAACGCAATAACAGTATCATTTTATTCAGACTTTCTGAGGAGTACATATAACAGTCTTCGTTGCGTATTACATAATTACGTGTTCATATTACCGATCTTTAAGTATGTTGAGCAACAGTAATTCATGTATAAACTTCGATAATTTTTCTAAAACGAAACTGTAAAAGTGTCAAAGTATAAATGAGCTGGATTTTGATGTCAGAAGATGTCAAATAGGCCTATAACAGTGTTCTTTTGTCATGCAACATATGAAGAATATGTAGCATTGTACTGAAATTCTTACCATCTTCAATTTATCAAGGTTCAAATTAGGACCTTATTAACAGCATATCTTGGTATTCGTGTTAAACGTATTTTAATACCTGATTCCTATGCACAAAGGGTGATAAGATTCAGTTCCCACACGTCTCGGAGATTTCTAGCTGAACATTCCGGCGTCTCCATCGGAGGTGCGAACACACAGGAGAATTACTCAAGATCAATATATGGCGCAGCGTCCTTTATCGGTTATTTGTAAAAGATGAAACGTGTTTGTGCTCGTATATTGCAGTTTCTCACACTAGTGTGCTATCGTAAAGAAACTTTTAACATGTCAAGTCTCCTTATTTAAACTTCATGCATGTAAAGTGTCTTTTTCACGGAAGAGAATGGCTTACGATCGATACTGTAAATAGAAACCAAACCACATGGCACAACCGCTCCGAAGGGCAATGGCCTACTAAACGACCGCTGCTCAGCCCAAAGGCCTGCACCTTATGAGGTGTCGTGTGGTCAGCACGACGAATCCTCACGGCCGTTATTCTTAGCTTCCTAGACCGGACTGTAAATATACTTTATTCAAACCTGATCTTAAAATAGGCAACTCTCACTTGCGGGAGAAACCGAAACGTTATTATTTTCGGTATTCGAACCGGAATCCTTCAATCTCTGGTAGAATACCTTAAGAATGTCCGGCTCCATGGCTAATGGCCTTTGGTTACAGGGGTCCCCGGTTTTATTCTCGTCAGTGTCGGGAATTTTAACTATAATTGGTTAAGTATCCTGGCAGGGCGACTGGGTGTATGTGTCGTCTTCATCATCGTCAAATCAAAAGGCCTGCACCTGGCGAGCCGAAGTCTTCGGACACCCTCCGGCACTATAAGCCATTACCTTACTAATTCTGCCAGGACTGTCTATGTACATTCAGTATTAGACAGTAGTATTAGTATATTCAGTATTAGATTTATATTCAGCCCTCTGGTACTTGAGATAGCTGGTCATGGCACCATGTGTTATCTCGTGTCCCATTTACAATACACTAGTACAATGACAGCCATGTCTTTTGTCTTCAAAGTGTTTGGAAGATGTAATAATAATAATAATAATAATAATAATAATAATAATAATAATAATAATAATAATAATAATAATAAGTCATCTTCGTGCAAGTCATAAAGGTCCCCGGAGGAGTCAAAGGTAAAGGCTATGTGGAATAAAGTTAACTCCATGTCCCTTCGCCTTTGTTCCAGATATTGAAGTGATACTCATTCTCAGTGTACGCTGAGTGAACCTCAGGGACATGTGCCTCTTCTGAAAGCATGCTTTTAACGTCCCAACTAGACATCCCTTCCTAATAATAATAATAATAATAATAATAATAATAATAATAATAATAATAATAATAATAATAATAATAATAATAATAACATGATTTAACGGCCAGAGGATTCGTCGTGCTGACCACACGACACCTCATAATATGCAGACCTTCGGGCTGAACAGTGGTCGCTTGGTACGTCAAGGTCATTCAGGTCTATAGTGCTATGTGTTTAGAGGGGGAGGGGTAATAATATAATTTTAATGGCCTCAGCTACTGTGCAGGTATCTTTTGCTTGAGGTCATTTAGGTTGCCTGCTTTACAGTTTCGACGCTCCATTTTACTTAAAAATATGATATGGAGACATGACCTCTGTTTAGCTGCTGCAGATTTTAAATTAATCTAATAGTATCGGGTAAACACAGATTTCTTTTACATGCCGACATCGTATAACACTAAGTGCCAAATGGAAAATTATCAGGTCCTTCAAACATTCAATCATCATTCATCGACAGAGGCACCTGTTCTTATTATTATTTTCATAGTCGACGAAATCGAATGTACCCATTAATATCGATCCTCAAAAAAGTTCCAAATTCGTATCACAACCACGAAAGGGACATTGGGATTCTCCAAGTGCAATATTTTCTACTATTTCATACATCAATATATATAGGCTTGAAAATATGGTAAAAATGAAAAGTTACAACCTGTTTTCCAGTCTTTGATCGGGTCAAGGATGTAATGAATGAACCATCTATAGGCTATTACAATCGGGTCGCCACTCCCAAGGTGATTATTAATGACTGATAAATGCTACGAAATGAAATGAAATGAAATGTCGTATGGCTTTTAGTGCCGGGATATCCTAGGACGGGTTCGGCTCGCCAGGTGCAGGTCTTTCTATTTGACTCCCGTAGGAGACCTATACATACATATGGTGACCATGTAATCAAGGCTGAATCCGTAGGAGACCTGCGCGTCGTGATGAGGATGAAATGATGATGAAGACAACACACCCAGCCCCCGTGCTATTGGAATTAACCAAATAAGGTTAAAATCGCCGATTCGGCCGGGAATCGAACCCGGGACCCTCTGAACCGAAGGCCAGTACGCTGACCGTTCAGCCAACGAGTCGGACACAATGAAATGGTAATGGAGAGTGTTACTGGAATGATATATGACAGGAAAATCCGGAGTACCCGGAGAAAACCTGCCCCACCTCCGCTTTGTCCAGCACAAATCTCACTTGGAGTGACCAGGATTTGAACCACGGTATTCAGCGATGAGAGGCCGACGCACTGCCGTCTTAGCCACGGAGGCTCCTGAAAATATGGTATGAAAATGTAACGTCCTGGAATTCATAATTTAATTTTAGCTCTTACATCCTGGCAAATGTAAATTTTATAGATGGCTTTATTATCTTCGTTTTCTAGACAATATGTATCAAAGACAAACATAGTTTCAAAAATATAGATACATATGGTGATCATGTAATCAAGGCTGAATCCATTTTCGTTATTCTATATCCATCCTCCGATGCTTTCAAATCATCTGTTTGGAAGTTCTTCTGAAACTAAATTATGACGAAACAACGGGATACTACTGCACTCCTCGCTTCCCTTGTTCCTTTTTAGTGGAGCTTAGGTCATATATATCCTCCAATTGTAACATACTCCTGTTAAAATCTTAGAATACATAATCATGTTACTTGTTTATTTTTGTTACACTTTTAGTTTTGTCAGTTACAAATAATTTAGTCATTAATTAATTACTGAATTATTTCCTTCTTTTTTAGGTTCGTTTTGGCCTGCTGAGGACCACGGACACGTCTTAACTCTTAACTAGACTCTTCTGCTTTTTCTGGCCCAGTACGCTTTCATTTTCTGCTTCCTCTCATCCGTCCCCTTAGGTATGGTAGCCCCTTCATTCTTTTTGCTTCTGAGGGTTAGTGGGATAACTCCCTGTGGAATGGCCTGTCGGTACTGAGATTGGTTCCCTGCGGTGTTCAATGGGAACTGAAGTTCCTCTCTGCCTGATTATACTGAGGTCTTGGAAGCCTTTCCCCTACTTGTCACTGTGAGGATTCTGTTGGTGACCCTGCAGTGTTTCACACGAGTCATGACTCCGTAGAAGGCCGGTCGCCTTTTCTCATACACGTGACTATGTCTTCTTGATATCTTTAGTTAATTCTTTCAACTGCCTATTATCATTACAACATGTTTAAGAACTGAAGCACAATATTCATATTTATTTTTTACATAAACGTGGTTAATATTTCAACTAATATGCGAACTTCATTATAAGATAATCAGGTATACACACTTATGAAATTGTAAACAGCTTGCTGCGAATAGTGCATTAAAATCGCCAGGATAAATAAATAAAATAAATAAATAAATAAATAAATAAATAAATAAATAAATAAATTAATAAATTAATAAATAAATAAATAAATAAATAAATAAAGCGATGAATCAACAATCAGCCAATCAATCAATCACCAATCAATCATTACTTCTCACCTCTGTTGATCAAGTTTTGTTTTTTACTGACTCTGACAACATTACGTTATTGGCACCGTAGGGCTTGACAGCCGAGTGGCATAGTCTCTTTTTCCTCACCATGACGGCCACGGTTTGAATCCCGGCAAATGCATAGGATTTTAGAAATGAGAAATAACGTACTTTCCTACGGTTTCCATGTCGCTATGATCAAAAATCAGTAGTCACGTCAAACTACCAGCTTGCGTGCTTTTAATATTATTGGGATCTAAGTTATTATTTGTTGCTGTACTTCTGTCCGAGTTACATCGGCACTGGCTTCTCACCAAGGTGGTTGCAGTTCAAATCACGAACAGTGTGAATGGCATTTAAAGATTTATATCCGCGTAGTTTGAAATTTCCCCATAATAATTGGAAATCCCGCAGCTATGGTCATGATAACAATTGTTATGTAGAAGGGCAAGCTTGTTTGAAATTTATTTTGGGAAGTGAAAGTTCTTTCATATTTAAGGGGACTTGGGACACATTTTTTTCGGTAAATGGATGAAATTGTTGGAATTTGAATTCTGGCATAAATAAATTATATTAACCTTGCTCTACATAACAAAAGTGGTTTTGTGTCGCTGTGACTATTTTTGACGTAGTTACGGCCGTTTTTAAGTGGCTCTGCACGGTCATTTGATTCTCCACCACGCCCCCTTTTCTCTGTATGCTCGGCTATCCGTGTCCCTTCTGTTACCATTAATTCCCTCTTTTCAGTAGCATTGAGATGACACAATTTTTGAATACTGGAATATATACTGCCATCTGTTGGCTCTGTTATGAACTACTTCAACCTATAATTTAGTCAACATAAAACTTAATATTTTAGAACATGTTTATAATTATATACATTCTAGTGACATGTTTGACTTGAACAATTCTATGTGTTTATAGAAGTAGTATTTTAATATGTTTGAGAGTTGTAACCAAATGCATATATTTAATAAGTTAGTGGACAGCCTGACATCAGCCAATACACTTCCTTGTTTACTATTGGGTTTGTTTTGGTCAGTTTCGTGAATTGCAAGCAAGGTTGCGGGAAATTGTTAGTGAATATTATATCAAATCATGAGGAAGTAGATCCATCCAATGTAGGTAAACAAGTGCTTGACATTGCTGTATCATGTGATGGAACATGGCACAAGCGTGGCCATACATCTCTCTGTGGCATTGGCATAGTGATTGACATTCTGAGTGGATTAGTTATAGATTACCATGTGTTATCTAAATATTGTCACATGTGTGTTGTAACTGCTCATGAACTGGGTGATGATTCTCCAGAATGTAATGTATGGCTGGAAGGTCATAAAGCATGTGGGGAATGCTGCAAGAATTATGAGGGATCATCTGTAGCAATGGAAGTATTTGCAGCTGATATTTTATTGAAAAGATCATTGGAAGAATATGGCATGCGCTACACAACTGTGCTCCGATGGGGATGCCAAAACATTTCTCCACCTTTCAAATGAAGCAGTATATTGACCAGATGTACAATTGAAGAAAGAAGAGTGCATTAACCATGTTGCAAAAAGGATGGGGACTGGTTTGAGGAATTTGGTGAAAGAGTAGAAAGTAAAAGGAACTACACTTCGTGGAAGGGGTCCTGGAAGTTTGAAAGAAGCAACTATTGTGAAGCTCACAAATTATTATAGGCAGGCAATATGTCCAAATATTTCCTCAGTAGATAATATGAAAACTGCAATATATGCCTCACTATACCATTACTCCTCCACAGATGAAGATCCTAAGCTTAAGAAATGCCTCTTAGGACCTGAATCATGGTGCTTCTATAACAAGAGTATCACAACAGGACAAACCCCTCAAAACCCACAAAAACTGTCAGTTTAATTCACAACTGCAATGCTGCTGAAAATTGTGCCTGTATACCAAAGGCTGGCATCAACAGAACTTCTGTCTAGATGTTGTAGAGGGGCTACTCAAAATTCCAATGAAAGTCTTCATGCATGTATATGGAAAAAGTGCCCAAAAGAGACCTTTGTGTCCTCAAAAAGACTTGGAATAGCTGTTTCTAATGCAGTTTCAGAATACAATATGTGATGCAGTGCAACACAAGAAATGAAAATGGCTGTAAGGAATTATAAACTTTCACCAGTATCCACCAAACTTGCCACACAGAGATGAAAGAAGAAAATTTGACAGTCAGCGGTCAGTCACCCAACAAAAGAAAACAGCCAGGAAAAGACTGAAAATCCTCAAGGTGCACAGGGAGGAAGCCAAGAAGAAACAGGAGGGTAGGAGGTATAGTGCTAGTGAATTTTAAGAGATTTGGAAAGGCCATTATGAAAATTTTTCATGGTTTTAGAACTAAAATTCATTTAACTCAAAACACCAGTTTTTGTAACCTGCAGTGTTCCATGCGGGTCAAATCTAAACCTATATTTACCAAAGTTTGTGTGTAGCTTCTATGTGACCTAACAAAGAAATTGTAGGATGGATTTTGCATTTTTCTTCAATATACTCATTTTATGAGGCAAAATGTACAGAAAATTAGTGGAAAATTACATGAAATAAAATTAAAAATTCGAAACAGGAGTTAATTGATCAACATAGGATGAATCAAAAATTCCATCCTAGAGTTTTTTTATGTTATAAGGAAGAATCATTTCACAAGTTTTCAAACTCTCAGGTAAAAATCCATCCCGCATGGAACTTCTTGAAAGTCGCCTGTTTTGCGAGTGTCATAAACACAAAGTACACCAAATCTCATAAACTAATAAGGATATTCAGCTGAAATTAAGATATATTCTTTCCATAGTAGTCCTACATATTCCATAAAAATTTCATTGTGATTGCTCAAAAATTGTGGAAAATAAGAAAATGTGTCCCAAGTTCCCTTAATCGTGAATTGAATATGGTATGTTGTTTGTGAACCTCGGTACTGAACATTATCTTCACATTGAAGACATGCCGAAGATGATGCGTAAGGGGTTATAAGTATGTTCACACTCCTCGTTGCATCAACACAAGATGTGGGCTATACGTAGTGCTAGTATTCTTAAACAGAATACCTCACTACAGACACAAATATTTGGTGTTGACCTCCGACAACAATGACTTTTACGAACTTTGGGTCGATTGCGGTTACCCCTTATTGGTGGGGGCGATTGAATACCTTCATTGCCTCGCCTACTTGTTGAAAAAAAAGGCTGGAAATGAAATCCTCGAGGGGCTCTGGTGTTGGGAGCGTAAGTTGGCGTCCAAGGATACCCTTGCTATGTCTGATATTGCATCCACTTAATTGTGCCAGGCTTCTTGCTTACAATTTTCCTATCTGATCTCCATTGGTCAACTTTTGTTGTTTTCCGACCCCGGCGATATTAGGTTTGCAAGATGTGGAGAGTCTTTTATTTGCATACCATTCGCGGCTCTATCACCCATTCTTTCAATGGTCGGGCATCTTCCATTTTTCTTTATTAATGTTCAGACGAGATGGTTACTTTTTTCTACTTCCTTTAAAACATGATTCACCATCACCGCTTTGATTAAGCTTCAACGACTATTAAATATAAAACGTGGCAGTGAAGAATATATATTGCATTTTAAATTCGATTTCCATCGCTTTGAAGCTTTGCGAAAGGATGTAGTGCGTAATAAATGAGGTAATAAAATTATCTTTACATAATAAAGCCATTTTGCTGACGGCAACTGTGAATACTGTGGAACAAGTCTTCTGATTCATGTCGACATTTTTACGTTAAATATCCTAACAGGTAGTAAACTAAAGATGAGAATAACCTTCTAGCATTTTAACCTGAACCGTATAAATTGCACCCTATATGTTTAAGATAAACTGGTGTGTTTCGTCGTCTATCATGCGTAATTAGACCGTTTAATGAACCTCACTGAAGAGAGACAATATACGGGGTGGTTCACCGCGGGCTTTTTTAACCTGAGATACCTTCTGAATAGTTGAAAGTAGCGACAAGTGGTTTTCACTTAGGTCAATAACGGTAGGAGTCTCGTGATTAAACGTAAAACGTGTATCCAGTTTATTTTAAAAAAAACAACAGTTTTCGACCAGTTTTTCTCTCTGTCTACTCTTTCTTCCACGTCTTTCTCATACAACGACTATCAAATATAAAACGCGGCATTGAAGAATATATATTGCATTTTAACTTCGATTCCATCGCTTTGAAGCTTTGCGAAAGGATGTAGTGCATAATAAATGAGGTAATAAAATTATAATACATGTATATTTATTCGTTGGTAGCCGGACTCAAAGAAGCAATTATTTCCATAGTGTCCGACTCGCTCGCTGAATGGTCAGCGTACAGGCCTTCGGTTTAGAGGGTCCCAGGTTCGATTCCCGGTCGGTTCGGGGATTTAACCTTAATTGGTTAATTCCAATGGCTCGGAAGCAGGGTGTTTGTGCTGTCCCCAACATCCCTGCAACTCACACACCACACATAACACTATCCTCCACCACAATAATACGCAGTTACCTACACATGGCAGATGCCGTCGACCCTGATCTGAGGGTCTGTCTTACAAGGGCTGCACCCTGCTAGAAATAGCCACACGAAATTATTAATATTATATTATTATTTCCATAGTCAGACACGTAGAACAGAGAAAGGCGAGTATTAAATTGTGCACATTTTCAAATGTGATGCCGACACTCTGAATGTTGAAGACATGATGTGTAAAGGTTTTTAGTATGTTCACACTCCTCGGTGGCATCAACACAATATGTGGGTTATACGTATTGCTAGTCTTCTTAAACAGAATATCTCACTACAGACGCAGATGAGTGGTGTTGACCTACCGACCACAACGAGTTTTAAGTACCTTGGACCGACAGTTACTGCTGATGGAAACCTCAGTGGAGAAATGTCTAACCACTTGAACACTGCGTTGATTAAATGGCGTTTTGTAACTGAAGCACTCTGTGACAAGAAGATTCCATCCCGGCACAAGTAAAAATATATCATTCTGTTGTCTGTCTGCCTAGTTGGAGCTGAATGCTGGCTTTCATCAAAAGAAGTGGAACATCAAAATGCCGTCATGGAATTGGAAATGCTCTGGTGGACATCTGGCCTGGCACTGCATGACCATATCACAAATAACGACGCTCGCAGGCGATATGGAGCAGTAACAATTGTTCAAAAAGTGAAAGCTGTATACGGGCATGCACTTCGAGCAGAAGCAGCAACAGTGGCAAAGACTAATTTTTACTTTTCACCTTGATGGGAAACGCCGGTAGGAAGATCGAAGCAGCGTCGGATTGACACCCTGCATGAAGATCTCAAGATTAAAGTTGTGCACCCTGATCAGCCACGCGGCCGTGCAAACTGGAGGCAGATTGCTTAAACGCCGGACCCCGCCAGCATGTGGGACAACCGCACATTTGAAAATTTTCAAATTTATTTTCACCAGAACTACACGTGTAACTGTGGAAATAATTACTTCAATTATTAATGAATGTAACTGCGTACCATCAGCCGTGTAGGCAACAAAAGTTAGTGTAGTTCCATTTGAAAATAATCAACTTAATGTCACTGCCTCGGTACTCATTATACCAAGGGACATTTCACGTTCTTTCTTGTGCCCTTTAGTGTTATTCAATTACGTGAAAACTGACTATTACCATCTTCAATTGGTCAAAAATTATTTGATGTGAAAAATTAGGTGGGTCACCTTGTACTTTTCATATTCCTGCCCGACTGGAATGGATTTTATTTCCCAGGTTCTGCCACAAATATGAGAATAATTTGTGCGATTGAAACTGGATGTCCTCAACCTCATCTAAAGTACACTGGTGGAAAATGAAATACCAAAACCAAGAAAGAGTTGTGTAAGATAAAGGAAATTCGGGAACCGTGTTTGCACATCTGAAAGACGACGCCTATTCAGATTTGCACGCTAGGCCATGAAGAGTGATGGTAGTAGTGCCACTATGACCTTGCAATTCTTTCTTTAAATACGCACTGCATACGTCGCGAGCATTACAGTAGTCCTCCTCCGTTCTTGACTTTATAAGGTAGGTGTGAGTCAACCATGCCTTTAAGGAAACGAAGAAGGCAGTATCAGCTGCTTACTGAGTTTGTACTGGGCCATGTAATGGGGATACGAAAAGATGGATCTTCTTACCACGATATTGCAGAAAGACTTGGGAGGGATACATCAACAATACATCGGTGTTGGCAACAATGCTCACGAGAAGGTACTGTCTCAAGAAGACCGGAGTCCGGCCGCACATGGGGCACTATGGAGAGAGAAGACAGCCGTATTCGCCAAACGTCTGTGGCGATTTTACAGCATCTGCAGGAGACATTAAAGCTTCAGTTGGCACCAGAGTAATACAGTAAACTGTAGCAATTATATTACTTGAGGGACAACTCCGAGCCACGCGTCCTTTAACGTTCATGCAACTAACTCCGAATCACTGCCATCTGCGACTTCAGTGGTGTCAAGCGATAGCTCATTGGAGGGCGGAGTGGAGATTTGATGTGTTCTCAGATGAGAGCCGTTTCTGCCTTGGTGCCAGTGATGGCCATAGGGTCGCAAGAAGGAGATCAGGTAAGCGCTTGGAACCAAGCTCTCTGCGGCGTCGACACACTAGACCTACAGTATACCAGGAGTGATTTCCTTGGACAGCAGGAGCTTTCTTGTCGTTATCCTAAGAACCTTGACAGGAGATTAGTACGTCTGACTAGTGACTGAACCGGTTGCACTGCTGTTCATTGCCTAAATGGTTAGCGTGCTGGCCTTTGGTCACAGGGGTCCCGGGTTCGATTCCGGCAGGGTCGGGAATTTTAACCATCATTGGTTAATTTTACTGGCACTGGGCCTGCGTGTATGTGTCGTCTTCATCATCATTTCATGTTCATCACTACGCGCGGGCCGTGTACGGGCGTGACATCAAAAGACCCTCATCTGGCGAGGCGAACTTGTCCTCGGACACTCCCGGAACTAAAAGCCATACGCCATTTCACTTTTTTTTTACTGCTGTTCATTCGCAGTATTCACGGGAGTATTTTCCAAAAGGATAACGCTCCTCCCCATACCGCTGCTGACACCCAACTTGCTCTACAGAGTGTCGACCAGTTGCCTCGGCCTGCGAGATCACCAGACCTCTCGCCCATTGTGCACGTTATGGGATGTTATGGGAGGACAAATCCAGCATCATACAATACCGGCATTAACCGTCGCTGATTTGACAGACCAAGTACAACAGGCGTGGAACTCCATCCCACAAAAAAACATCCGCCACCTATGCGACACAATGCATGCACCTTTGGATGCTTGCATTCAAACGTCGTGTCGACTACAGCAGTTATTAATGTATCAACATGTCACACGTTTTCTCGCCCATTCTGAAACCTGTGACCTGGAAACTTCAATTAAATAAATACTGTATATTACCTAGGCTATTGCTTAGCCTAAATTGTATTCCTCTAAACTTATGTCTTGCTGGTGTTGAGATTTCATTTTCCGCTAGTGTAGTTGAGTAGGTAAAGATTTCGGTTAAAATTCCATAGCCTTCACAGAAATTGTATTCTATGATTTTCTGCTTAAAGTCGTGTCGAATTCCCAGATAGTACCTAACACGGTATAGGTCACAGCAGCTTCGAAGTTATAACTCTGCTTTGCGTTGGCGTCTATTTCTGATCACAGCACATGGCAAAACTATCGTAAATGGCCCTCTCTTATTTTCTCCAAATAATATTATGTGTTCTGAAAAATCAAAATCTCGTCGCCATAAGACCTATTTGTGTCGGTGCGACGTAAAGCCCCTAGCAAAAAAAAAAAAAAAAATCAAAATCCCCTTCCGATTACCATCAGTGATACTGAGGTGCCTTACTCCAATACAGTTACAAACCTTTGGGTCACTCTAAGTAAGACCTTGACTTGGAATGAAGGTATAAATAATGTATACAGAAAGGTTCGTGAAACCCTTTATCCTATAAATGGTCATAACAATGTTCTTCTCCAAACATTAGATTAAAACTTATACAAACACTTTTATTTCCAAGCTGTAGCTTTGTAATGACTGATATAATCAATGAACAAGAAGCAAAACTACAGCGCTTACAGAACTCTTGCATTCGATATGCCTTCCAGCTCCGAAGTGGTGCTCATATACTGTAACACCACACCACAAAACGTTGGGATAGTTACTCTACGTATTAACGACCGGCGAAAGAAAACCCACCAAATTACCTCGTCTACTTGTTGCTTTCTGCGAACAGCTCCGCCTATATGTTGTCCAATTTTAGGCATCTTTCCTCTTATCACGAAGTTCATGCACGTTCCGGATCACTGCTCAAAGCAGCACCGCATCGAACATGTACCTAAAGACATCCCTCTCTGGTTAATATTTCCAGGCTATGGAACGTGATCCAGGTAGGTATTAAGAGCTCTTCGTCATCTAGTACGCTTGAGACTGTCTTTCCTTGAACTCTCCCAGAGTACATGAAGTTGCCTAAAATAAATTCATGAGTGAATGACATGTGAATGAAATCAATGTATTCAGTGTATCTTAATTTAACTACGTTCTAATACTCTGGAGTAATTTAATATTATGCTTTGGTCCTTGAGAATATGGATCGTAACATAGACACATACAGTAGTTCATTTTTACTTTCGGCTACTTAGTAGATACTGTAAAATTAGATATTCTTCAGTTATTAAATTTGATATTTTTCTATTGTTGTTTATCCCCTATTTAAATAAAAGTTTTTAAAATATTGTAAATAATTACAATGATATTTAAATTTGATGCAGTAAAATATATTTTTAAAATATGCAGTGGAGAGTAAGAAAGGGCTAAGAACCAGTTTATGAATAAATAAATAAATAAATAAATAAATAAATAAATAAATAAATGAAAAGTTATGTTTAGAAATTACTTTATTTTCAGTTTAACATGAAACTAAATTGATTCGTTTTCCATATTATATATTTTTATCATAATTTATTTTTGCGAAGTGACTATTTCTCATTTTATATATTTTTCTTAATGATCCGTATTTGGTTTGTATTTTTCTATGTAAATACAAAATTAATGTTTACCAATAAAATATTGTGATTTCATATTTAACTACATACATTTTACTACAGAGTTCGAAGCTGACGCGTGCAATAAATATGCAACAGCGTTCGTTAAGTTAATGAAGCCACAGAATTATTACAACGGCGATAACGTAGGTGTTAAATTGTCACACAATATTCACTAATTATCACGTGAGTTAATTGTAGCAATCAAATAAATTTGCTCCAATTTGCTAATACTAACATTTACAGTATTATATAAATAGATGAGGTGAACTCAGTAATTAAACCAAGTGAAAAGAAAATATTCAGATATGTTCGTACGAGTAAAAGGATATACTATGGGTGAAGTTTATAAAAAGGTCTTTAGTATTCTTAGTTAAAGTTGCAAAATATTATCTGTCGAAAATATTTTAAGGATGTTACAATTTTTTTATTTTTCATTATTTATGAATTTTGTTTTCAGTTCTCAGACCAAAGGTTGTTTGTATACTCTACATTCCTTACCGTCTGTATATAATGATATAATTCTTTATTTAGGAAACTGACCCTCAACGGGTTTGCCATAAGACAGAGTATTGTACAATTTTTATGTCTTGGAACGTAAATGGTTCCTCAAAAACAGAAGCACGGTCCCGCGCACAGCAACCTCTTTCAGAACTCAGCCATCATCCCCGGTATGGTACCTCTTGCACCCACTAACTATTCGTAAACAGTGACGGAGTTTACATGATGTAATAATAATAATAATAATAATAATAATAATAATAATAATAATAATAATAATAATAATAATACAAATGCTTAAATATGCTTTTACATATAGTATGTAGGTTAGGAGTATGCACTTTCCCTATCGGTTAAAATTCGCTGGGTTGTTTTAAATACAGAGGCTGTATTATTTTGGAATCTTAGTCAAGGGGTCAAATTTTTATTAGGCCCACTTATCCTACTCATACTTATCCTTTCTAACTCGTGCAACTCCGTATTTGAATAGCACTCTATTATGCATCGAGGAACAATCTATCGCATAGTGAAAATATACAGATAAAAACGATATGTACACCCACGTGGACGATCAGGCTCAAACCAGCAGCGGAGTGCGACCTTAGTTAGTTGGGTTTACATCGTACCATCTGAGCTACTCCCCGACAAGCCCCTCTACGAGGGCCGGCGTTCTACTGTTCATTGTGTTGGATTGACTGAAGCTGTGTTCTGTTAAATTCGGTAAACAAGCCGTATGAATGCTAACCTGCATAATATTAGACGACAAAGTAAAGTTTCTTTACTTTTTCCGCAAACTCGATTATCTCGGCCGCGAGATGGACCGTGAAATTATGTTACGAGAAACGCTTTGAAGCAAACGTCTATTCCCTGCAGCGAAGACCTACATGTATGCATACAAATGTATAGCATTTAAGGAGCAGGGCTATATAGCTGGATGTACTGAAACGTCAGCTTTGTTAAGGCTTCATACCATCTGGCTTATTATGTCAGGAATGTAACTTGGCATGAAAAGATCATTGCTTGGGGAAAGATGGAATAAAACCCTCCTCATAACATTGTGAAATTAATTGAATGTTGGGAACAAAACAAAACTTTATTATAATAAAGGTAGCATGGTTGTAGAGTAATACAGTTACTAAGGTATCCATAACCAGTACGGAGAACAAAACCTTCAGCACGAAACTACAGGTATATTTCTAGGCCGCACTCTTCAAACGGTTGTCACTTCAAAATTCCCGCATAACTTGCTCAGAAATGAAATGAATGGTCCACAATTTGAATGTTTTTTTTTTTCTGCGTGAAATTGTAGACCAGTATTAAAATCTGTTGGTTTCAGTATGTATAAACATGTAACTTTCATACTAGATCGCTGACCTAATATATAAATAAAGACTATTAACTTTATGTTGTGCATGTGTAAGAGTCACCTGGAAATGCTTGATGCATTCTGCCTAATACATGTATATAGAATAATGTAAAATACCCAGTTTCTTATTAAATGTGAATTATTAATTCATTTGTTGTTAAATTTGAATTCCTCTGGATCATTATTTAGCTCATGACTGCGGTTATTTTCCTTATATTATGTCCACTACAAAGCATAACAGAACAGTTCGAATACATTTTCTCCTTACTGTGTAAAGTTCAAGTCCATCTTATGGGCATACTTAATCCAATTTTACCTTTTCAATGTCTTCAGTGTTAACAATATCTGTACAGGGTGATCACAAAGTTTCATTACATAGATATTAATGAATTGTTGTTTCTTATTGTTCATCATCATCATCATCAGCCAATTCTATCATTACATGATGCGGCCTCTGTAAGTCGTGAACTCAGGCAGGTCTTTAGCAGAACTCTCCTGGTAGAACGGTCTCGAGCAGTTCTCTGCCAGATAGCACCAGCTATTCTCTTGATGTCTTTGTCCCATCTGTCCGGCAGTCTTCCTCTAGGCCTTTGATGATCACTTGGACTCCATTCTAACACTAGATTCGTCCATGTGTCATATTCCCTTCGAGCAATATGTCCAGCCCATTGCCATTTTAAGGTGGCTATTTTCTCAAGAATGTCATTAACTTTAGTGATTGATCTGACGTCATCTGCTCTCTTCTTATCTTTCCTTGTAAAACACAGCATTGACCTTTCCTTTCTTATTGTTGCAGGTGTTGAAATACATCTAAATCATGGCTCATGAGTCCACTTACACCGTAGAGAAATGGATCGTAATGAGCACGTGGGCTCACAAAGGGCCCCATATATGAAAATCAATGGCAGATATTCAGCATAATTTCACTGGAAGATTTCAGAAACCTTTCCCACCAAAATCAACAATTTAACGGTGGGAGAAAGAGCCTTTTGTGACTGGTTGCAAAAAAGATAAGCCCCGCTCAGGACGACCGTCACTTCCTGATTCGAAAAGTAATGGGTTGAATTCTCGAATACAAGCACGACCGAAAGAAAGGAGAACATTGCCTACGGTAGTATAACACGAGCTCAAGTTCTTGAGCAACGTAATTGCGAGAGTATTTGTCCAGAGATAATATGGAGCTCAAGTTATATTCATTTCAACTATTCAGCAAATAACTACAAATTTACATAGGTGCACCATCTAGGATAAAAAGGAAATCTATACTAATATAATAAAGAGAGAGTGCGAATTTTTGTGAGTTTGCGTATATCTGGAGGGTATTCTCAGAAACTACTGGATCGATTCTAAAAGTTCTTTCACTAATAGAAAAAATACATTATCTCTGAGTGCTATAGGCTATTTCATACTGTTAAATATATTTTCACCGACTCCCAAAGGCGTTTAATGGATGTGGTAGAAAAAACGCCGTTTGGCACATTATTATAGGCGAAATATTCAATTTGTCGTACAAGGACATTACAAAGCTCATTTTAAGCCTCACGACGAGTAGAACAAATACGGTGGGGCTCCACGGACCCCGAAAACCATGTTTCAAGGGCCTGAAACCAACCGTTTTGGAGATATTGGCATCACACTACCCCGCGTTAGAAATTGGATGTAGAAATGACTAGCAGTAACAATGGCAACGTCAGATCGAGGATTTTGCAATAGAATACAGGCCTGGTGCTCGAAGTAAGCACGTGCGTAAATGAAGGCTAGGCCACGGAGAGATTATGTTACACATATGACGGTCTATAAGAAAGCATTGTGGGGGTAAGTCACTCGTAGTGGTTGTGGTCGGGAGGGGGTGGCATATATAAAAATAATCGAAAATAGTGTGAAACCATAGGTTTCGGTGTCGCTGAGATCAACAGTGACACTCCGCATGTCTTTTAAGTGTAAATTCAGTCCCAACCGGCATGGGGGTAAGAAGGGCTTAAAATAGTCCAAAATGGCCCAGTTCATGGATTTATGTGTGTGCACCCCTCTGAGTGAGAGTGGAAAGGGGATGAAGTATAAAAGTAATAGAAAACACCAATATTAAAGTATAATCCATATTTTTCGGCGTCACCGAGATGAATATTGACACTCCAGACACGGGGGTGAAAAGGGGTGAAAAAATATCCAAAATAACTGAGATTATGGATGAATGTATGTAGCAGCATAGCTTTCAAACAAACAAACAAACAAACACACAAACAAACAAACAAACAAACAAACAAACAAACAAACAAATAAATAAACAAAGAATGACTGTGGAGGCAGGACTTCCCTAACACCGTGACTCTTTGGATGCCGTTTAAGACATTCTTCAGGCCCAGTCGGAATGGAGGTTGAGAAGGGGAGAAAAAAATGTCCAAAATGACCGAAATTATGGAGGTATGCGTTATATTCCATCATAGTTCTAAACTAAAATTGGTGCACACATGACATACTATACCATCTAGAAAAAAAAAATACGTAGGGTAAGACACCCCTAGCACCCTGGCGGAGGGGATGATACTAAAAATAATGGAAAACGACGAAAATTACTGTCGAATCTATAGTTTTCGGGGTCACTTGGATGAATACTGAAACTTCGGATGCCTTTAAGTTGAATGTCATACCTCATCACAGCTCTCAACCAAACTCGATATGGATATCAGTTAATATCTCGAAAAGATACTGTAGGGGGTAAGACATCCCTGGGGGAGGAGTTGACATGCATAATAATCGAAAACAGTCGATATTAGTGACGAATCCATAGTTTTCGGGGTCACTGAGATGAATAGTGGCACGTCGGATGTCGTTTAAGCCCAAGTTTAGCACCCATCGCCATGGTAATTTAGGAGGGGTGATAAAGAAAATGTCCAGATTCACCGAGATTAATGTTGTTTACACAGTTTACGGTGTTGCTCGGCTGATTAGTGACAGTTCCATTGACAGCTGGCATCGTGTACATCATATCTATAATGCGACGCGTAAATACATTACGTTATAACTCATATTTATTATTGTTTGAAAATATCAACTACTTCCCAGACAATCTCGGCTGCCTCAAGGAAAAGAAAATAATTTTAAGCTAAAACGTAAAATTATACACATAACAATATTTTTAAATTTACAAATTTACGAAAGAGTTCATAAACAATCAATCAACGTCACAATTAAGAAAACCATGGAGCAGGTAATACAAATCCTACAAGTAAAAGGTGCGAAAGAGAAAATTTTAAAAATTATAGATGTACGTGTGAACAGTATCCTCCAGAATAGCTCTCAACCAAACTTCGTATAAATACGAATTATTATCTCGAAAAGATACTGGAGGAGTAAAACTCCTCCTAACAAACCTAGGGGAGGGAATGACGTACAAAAATAATCGAAAGCGACCAATTCATAGTTTCCGCGGTCGCTGAGTTGTATTGTGGCTCTGCTTCGTACGGGCCATCACGTGCTCACTGTTGACTCGTCCCAGGAAGAATGGTTCGGGGGCTTTTTTTATTTTTTTGTTCGGGAGGGGGCGAAGCCCGCTCCCCCCACGTGACCATCAACTCAGTTTACATGGCCTCCGACATGCTATTATTTCTAAGAAGAAAGAGATAGCAGGGAAGAGTGGGAAGTGATACAAGGAGTATCTGCCGGTTTCCGAGTCAGACACGTTACCACGGCAAGAGTTTGTGTTAGGTAAGGTGCTGTTGAAGTTTGCTGCTTGTTGTTTTAAGGGGCCTAACATCTAGGTCATCGGCCCAAGGTGGTGTTGAATTATGGTATTGAAGGGTCAGGGAAAAACCACATAGGCAGAAAGAGGAATAGCCTACATGTAAAACCTGACACCTTGTGATATCACATGCAAGGATGTGGGCTGGAAAAAGGTCCAGTATTAGTATTAGTTGAGAAATGGTATCATGCACCAGCAATCCATGAACCGTAGCCGTTCCGTCTGGGATCAGTCCGTCTGGGCACTGGCGTGACTAGCGCGGGCTTTGCCGGTGCGGAGCCATGCGTCGATTACCACTAGGACCCGCCGCACAGCACCACCTCCTTGGAGTCCTACGTACCCAGTCTCCGATCTCGGAGAATGAGATCAAGCCCGCCGGGGCGGGGGTCTCCTGAAAGGGGGTGGGTCATGACGCCGGGCCTCCTTCCTCTCTGCCCGAGCCATGGCCCGGTAGACAGGGCAACTGCGGTGGGAGGCCGGGTGGCCCCCCGCGCAGTTGGCTCACACCGGCGCCTCTTAACGTGTTGCGCAGGCCGTGTAGTGATGATCACCCCCACAACGTTTGCACCTCACTAAGAGCCCGCAACTCTCCTGCCGGTGGCCCCATCTCCAACAGCGGAAACACCGCAAGAGCTGTTGAAGGGGACGTTTAGATCTCACCCGATTGCCACTACCCGGTGAGGTCCTCTCCTGATTGGCTCCTCGTAGGGCTGCTGTCCTGGGAGCAGTCCTGGGTTGTGGCTGGGTGGCTCTCTCCTGATGGGCCGGCGTCGCCTTCCTCTTCCTGGTCCAGCGTCGTCTTCTTCCCGGGGGTTCCTTCTCGGCAGTGGGAGAGGCCTCGTCCTGGTGGCCCTTTTCCCGGCCTGGTGACCCCGGTGTAGCTGGTGGCTCCGTTGCGTCGCCGTCTTCTTCCTTCCCCTGGTTGTTGGCGGCGGCGGCGTCGGTCGGTACTAACACTCGACTGCGTTTCCGGTCCTGTGGGGCGCACATCGAGGTCTGCAGCTCGACAGGCACGCTGGCAGGCGTGGCCTGGACGGCAGCTTCAGAACGCCAGGAGGCGTCCTCTTCTACAGCCGTGCTGCAGTCCGCCGTCTCGGGCGCTTTCCTGGATTGCACCCGGGTAACAGGCCGTTCCTGGTAGGCCTGAGTCCATGGAGGAGCGCTCTGCGTCCACTTCGCAGTACCGAGCCGCTCAGCCTGGGTCGCACAATCGTGGCGCCAGGGGACGGCATGCTCCACCTCCGTGGTGGCGTCACAGGTCGCCGGGTGGGTGGCCTGAACTAGGTCGGTGTCAACCGCCCTATGTCGTAGCCTCCTCGGCGTCTGGGTGATGGCCTCCCTGGTCTCCGTCTCGGCCCTCCCCCAGAGGGCGCCGGCGTTGGTCCCTGGCACGCCGTCCCTCCCTGGTAGGCGGATGACCTGGAACAGAGTAGAGAGCTCCCTCTCCGCGTCGCGCATCCGCTCCTGGTCGTGGTGTCTAATGATGAGGCCTCCTGGCAGGAAGCTTTCGACGGCCATGGTCGATAGGATCCTGCCTCCGCCGCATTCTGTCCAGGACTAGACCCATTCAAAAGATACAGGGCGCCCCGGCCTGTAGTGCACTAGCAGCGCCTCGTACTCCGGGTCGGAGTAGCCCTCGGAGAAGAAGTAGCCGTCAGGGGTGTTGCACCCGTTCCTGTTGCGCTCAGTCTCCACCTCGATCTCCGGAGCCTCCTGCTCCACCTCCGGCTCGGGTGCCGGGGCCTCTGGCTCCGTGCTGATCTCCGTCGCTGGTGGGACTCGGCTGAAGAGGTTCCGGACCATGAGCCCGAACTCCCTCGCAACCTGTTCGGGCTTCCTCGGTTCCATCTGACTGCCCTCTGTTGTCCGCAGTAGGCCTCCTGAAATAGAAATCCTGAAAGAGAAGCGAGCACTGAGAAGTGCCTGGCTGATACTTAAAAAGTGCAGAGCGCCTGGCAAGGAGAGAGATTGCGGAGCGTGAGGCACGTACGTCCTTTCGCTACGGCAGTCAGCTCGTCCCTTGGTATTGTGGCACTCTGGATGCCGTTTAAGTACCAGTTCAGCTGCATAGGCATGGCGAGTCATGGTGACGAAAAAAATGTACAAACTTATCGAGATTAGTTTGATTAACGGGAAACAAAATGATCTCTTAGACTTAAAATTAAACACATAACAATAATTCTTAATTACAAAATAGTTCTTAATCAGTCAACGTCACAATAACGAATTCTAAAAAAATATTTTCGCACATAATTAACAAGTAATAAAATACCTAAAAGCAAACAATCAATAAAATGCGCCACTGCCGGTTTCAGATCAACAAGAATAAGTAACCGAGGGGTAAGGAGGATTACCCACCAGGAAGTGGACCGTTAAATAAACTTTGATCGTCCCTATTCTGTCTCCACTTTGATCAGCTTTATCGTACTTCACGTCTCTGCCACGTGCTTTCGTACGAGAATATCAGTTTAACATGCCACATGACGTTTGAATAGAGGCATCTAACTTTGCATACACTCATGAAGGAATCGGGAATCGATTACCACACCCCGTGCAAAGGACGGTTACGTATGCTAGTCAAATAAACGAATATAGATAAAGAAACTTTCAGCACGAAAATATAGTTAAATTTTTACATTTAAACTCCTTGCGCCACTGTCTGTAAGTATGCCGGCCATCGGCTTCGGAAGAATAACACAGTTACGTAAATGTAATGCTGAAGACAAATGAAGCACAATATTACAGCAAGTAAACTACGAAGACGTTTGAGTGCGCTATTGTGATGAATGTACATAAAAGCAAGTGTACATAGGTGTGATAATACGGAAATGTTAATAAGGATACGATAGCTTGTAGGAAATATAGCTGTTGAGTGTTTGAAGTTTCTGATAATCGTATATCGGATTGGAAACCTCAGGCATGAGCAAAATATTCACAGAGATTTATTGGCTGGTTAATGCACTTTGACAACAAATGAGCGTACACCTATGACTTTAGAACAATTTAAAATGACAATATTCCCCACACATTTCCCTAAATGCTGCTTATCACTATCCTAATATAGAATTACGCAAGTTTATTGACATGTGTGTATTGGATAAATGTATGTTAAAGGGTAAGTTAAGAAATATTTTATAACGAACGTAATATTCGAAGTTTCACGCCGAGATAGCGGCCCCCGTAAGGAAAGCCAAGAATAACGGACGAGAAGCTCTCATATTTACTTTATATCCTTGTACAGCCGCCTGTGTGATCGTGGCAGAAAAATAAACTAGTCCTTTTCATCACTTATCGCTCTCCGAGTTTGCTCTCTTATATTGCCTTCCTGGCTTAATCAGGTCTAACACCCATATTCATCTTCCTGCCGTTAACATCATTGCGGCCGTGATAATAAACAGTTGCATTTTATAGCGGCCTGAATGCCTGCAGTTTGCAGCTGGAAACGGAGAACATGCCCATTTGATAATACTTATTTCAGACCATGTTGCGGCCCATTTTTCCCAATTCAATTTTCCGACTAGTAATGTTTCCGATTGTGTTCTTTTTACGAAAACCAGTCATCCTAATCCATTTATCCGAAGTGTAAATGTAGAAATGGAGGAGACAGAATGGAAATCATTGGAAGAGGAAGGTATGCAAATGGATTCTTTAAGAGTGTGGGAGGGCTGATATGGAACAGGGACGTACCACAGAAATGTAAAGGAATTATCTACAAGACATATTTTGTGACAATTTTGACGTATGAATCAGAAACGTGGGTAATGAAGGAGAGAGATAAAAGTAGAATAGAAGGAGTGGAAATGAAGTTTCAAAGGTGTCGAGTAGGTTTAACGAGAATGGACAGAGTAATAAATGAGAGAGTTCGGGAAACGGTAAATCAGGTACCCGTACAGGTAAAGATAGAAAGATCAACGTCGCAGTGGTATGGACATGTTGCGAGAATGAGAGAAGAGAGGATACCAAGAAAAATGTTAGAAGTGGCGCTGAAGGGAAGGAGACCTAGAGGAAGGCCGAGGGGCAGATGGCTGAAAGGTGTAAAGAAGAGCACCGAGGTAAGAGGAGGGAACTGGACGACAGTGACAGAAGGTAGGTGATGGATGGACAGAAAACAATGAAGAGGCTTATGTTCCAAGCAGAACCAGCCTGTGGTTGGAAACTGCTCTAGAAGGTGATGATGATTATATCTTCCGTAACGTATATTTCCTAATCCTCTCCAAAATCGTCGACAAATGTATCGGGCACCTTTGAAGAACTACGTGAACACACATGCGACGAAATATTGCCTGTTCCGAATTACTTTGACACCAATTGTAGACACATCTCTCCGGGACAGAAGACATGCAGTACCGTCTGGCTATTCACCCTACTTATAGAGCCAATATCAGGCGACACTTCACAATAAGCATAGGACGACCAACAACATAATTGAAGGATTCCATAACAGATTTCAACTAGTGATTGGGAGACATCATCCAGACTTCAAAGCTACTCTGCCACACTTACAGAACACACAGGGTGGTTTAGAAGGACATAGAATCAGGCCAATGCCGAGAAAACGCTGGAGATCTCTTCAGAGGAGGTTAACAAGTGTTGTTATGGAACACACGGCTTTTAAAGACGCCGGCTGGACTTTCTTCGCTGAATGGGGGACAAGTTTACATTACACATTTTAATTCGGTATAATTCAACCATTTTTAACTCGGTAGTAATAATCTTGAATAAAGAATAATTCAAATAAATTCGTATTTAATGAGTTTGGAGAAAAATAACTTCCAAAAGATTTGAATTCTTTGAGCTGATTGTAGGAAATCTTGACTTTCGGAAAAATGGCCTTAGGAATGTTCCATCCGGAAAGTTAACCAGCAACATCAGACCATCTTGAAATGTTGAAAGAGAACTCGTAATACGAGTAGTATAGACAATAGTGCATCGAAAGATTAATTGATTTAATATTCAAGTTAGAATAATGAGGCACAGATATTAATTTAAAACCTTGCAGTTATAAGACGTCATTTTGCAGTAATTAAAATTTAAAAGCATATAATCTTCATCAATTTTCAAATAAAAACGACCATGTGATTTTTAAAGTTTATAAGGAGGTTTTAAAAAAATTCGATGTAAAGCCAATTGTAAAAAAATTCCTTAATTCCTTTTATTACTATTTTGTCCTTTAGGATAAGAACAGGTCACTGACGTCATAGGATGTTAAAAATAACGTATATCCATTGCTAAATGTTAAAATCCATTTTGAAATATTTACTTCTTCGATTGCAAAAGAATGATTTATTTTCCATATGTTAGAGGTACTGCACCAAAGTCGAGATTTATTCAGCTTATTTGGTATTGAGTTAAAAACTTGGCAAAGAGAGAAATAGGAAGTACTTTATTGTTATAGGTGCTACATATCTCGATGGGAATGCTTCTTTTTCCTTGTCTCAGGAGAATATTAAAGCTGCTGGCGCGGAAAATGACAGAGTAGAGCGCTCAGCGTGGCAGTGAAATATGCAGGCAGTTGTAGGGAGTTTATCACCCGAATACAATTGTTATGCATTTCGCAACACATCTTATGGTCTCTACAGATGAAAACTGGGGTTAAACCTGGTTGACAATAATTCCCATAGATATGAGCTAAGGCACCTTTAAGGGTTAAAACAATGGGAGTGCTTTTTTAGTCTCGCCATCTGAATGACGTATGAGAAATAGCAATGCTTTATATGTGAGGCTTAGATGTCATAGATAATAATAATAATAATAATAATAATAATAATAATAATAATAATAATAATAATAATAATGCCCGTGTAGGGATTTACCAGTTACCTCCATCGGGCGCGTCCCATTGGAATTGGGGAAGCTCGTTGGCTCTGCCGCCAGCAGAGTCAGAGGGTAGTAGGGAAATAAAATACCACCGTGAAAAAAAAATTGGTCCCTTGCCAGGGTTACGGCGAAGACTGGTAAATGACCAGAAGCCAGAAAACATCTTGAGGCAACCTCTAGGGCTAACAACCCTAGTTGTAAAAGGATGGGTACCCGTCCAAAGCAAAGTCAAGTCAAAAAGCATGATGGCACAACATTTCAAGAAACATACCCCAGGGGGTAAATCTTCGGATAAATCCCTCGTCGTGAACGCCACGGCGCACGAGTCTCGTTCGGATTCTGGGGGAGACTCGACATCATGCAAGAGACGAGTCGGAGCGTCTCGGTGTACCCCGAAGAGTCAAAAACTCAGGCCAAAATCTAAAACCTTTTTAGCAACTTTAAACATAAATTCACTTACACAAACTGGCAAGCTAAAAACCCTCACCAAAGCTCTTCACGAAAATCAGATATCCATAATGGCCCTACAGGAAACAAGGTACCCAGATGAAGAGATTTTTGAGTCCGAAGGCTACCGATGTTTCAAGAGCAAAGCGCAAAGAGGAATCCTCAATGGAGCTGTGATGCTTGGAACTGCGTTTGCTGTTAGAACCAAGATCCTTAAATCGGTTGCAAATTTTGAACCTGTGAATGACAGATTGTCTATACTCACAATTAAATGCGCGAACAAAACCTACGCTCTAGTTAACGCACATGCTCCTACAAACGATAAGAACAAGTCTGATCCAGACGAAGTTGATAATTTCTGGGACCTACTGGATGAAAAATTAAACAAAATCCTCAAACACCATGTCAAGCTTCTTTTGGGTGACTTCAATGCCCAACTAGGTCGTGAACAGAAGTACAAGAAAGTTATAGGAAATTACCCTGCTCACAAAAGAACCAATCCCAATGGCAAAAGACTGGTGTCCATTTGTGAAAATCACAACCTGCAGGTCATGTCGACCCACTTTCGCCATCTACCCAGAAAGCAAATGACTTGGCGTTCTCCCGTCCAAACTCTCGGAGAGTTCCAAATTGATCATGTTGCAATCTCCAGGAGAAACAGCCCAGAGATTATGAATGTCAAGGTAAAGAAAGGCATCAATGTGACCTCAGATCACTATATGTCTCTTATCAAATTCAAACCAATTCCCGCAAACACAAGGAAGACAACCAAACAAATCACACGCTTCGACAATGATAAACTTCAGCAAAGGATTGAGGAGTTCCAGGAGAAGGCTAGACCAAATGACTGTGTCTTTAACAACGTCAAAAGTCTCCTTATTGAGGCAGCCAAAGACGTTGCAGAAATCAAGAGAAGCAAATAGCATGCCTGGTGGAATGGTACCTGCGAATCAGTCCTCCAAGAAAGACTCAATGCGTGGAAACAGTACTACTCTACGAAATCAGAAAATGATTGGGAAACCTACAATACCCAACGTGCCCAAGCAGCTAGGGTGTTCAGAACTGAGAAACGTAAATACGAAAATCTCTCATTGAAAAGATAGAACAAAACTTTAGGAAGAATGAAAGCAGAGAGTACTACAGAGCCTTCAAACGCAAACTCACTGGCTATAAACCACCATCTCTATGCTTTGAGCGAAAGGACTGCACACTGGCGACGTCAAATGAAGAAAATTGCAGCATTCTGGTAGACTACTTCAAGAATTTACTTAATTGCTCTAAACCGCAAAGCCCCATTGAGACCAAGGAACCCTTACTCAGGTACCCAGATTCCAGACTACCCGACAGAGATGAAATCAAGCGCCACATTGCCCGTCTCAAAAATAACAAAGCGCCGGGGGAAGACTCAGTAGTAGCAGAACTATGGAAATATGCCCCAGAGGAATCACTTGATATCTTGCAAAAGCAAACAGAAGAAATTTGGAACAAGGAGACCCTACCCGAATATTGGAAAATAGCTTTGATCCATCCATTACACAAAAAAAGCAGCATGAAGAACATCAAACACTACAGAGGAATATCTTTGCTACCCGTGACTTACAAAATTCTATCACTTGCCATCCTGGAGCGTTTGGAAGCACAAGTCGAACATCAAATAGGTGAATACCAAGGAGGGTTCAGAAAAGGTCGCTCAACAGCCGATCAGGTCCAAAATCTCAAAATGATCATCCGATATTGTGCACTAAGGTCCAAGCAGTATCTGTCTGTCTTTGTGGACTTTAAGAAAGCGTACGACTCCATTGACCGGGAAGTCCTGCTAAACATCTTAAATGAATTCGGAGTTGATTTGAAACTGCTGGCATTAATTAGAGCCATCCTGACCGATACAAAATCGAAGGTGAAGTTCCACGGATGTCTCTCGCATTCCTTTGACATCAAAACAGGAGTCCGACAAGGTGATGGGCTATCCCCGATACTCTTCAACTGTGTTCTTGAAAAGATCATCAGAACCTGGCGGATGAGATTACAGGAAACCAACTATAGTCCATTGAGAATAGGAACCAAATCCAAGGGGATCGCAACAGACTGCTTAGCATTTGCCGATGATATTGCTGTTCTCTCAAAAGACATAAAAACCGCTAGAGCTCAAGTTGAAATTTTAAAGGAAATTGCCGAACAAACTGGGTTGCAGATATCGTTTGAGAAAACAGAAGTAATGACTAACATCAAAGAGGCTCCTCCAAAACTCCATACAAAATACGGGGACATCACCAGAGTAGACAAATTCAAATACCTGGGTGAGATCATCATGAAAAATGGACTGGACAAAGAAGCACTTCAGGAGCGAGTACGCAAACTGGAAATAGCCTACCAAACATCCCGCACAATCTACAACAAAAAATGCCTTTCCCAAAACACCAAGATACGTCACTATGAAACAGTTCTTAAGCCAGTAGTTCTATATGCAGCCGAAACCCTGTCTCTAAATGCCAACAAAGGACTCCTTGAAGAACTGGAGAAAAACGCAAAATTGTGAGAGGAATCTTGGGATCAAAGTACAGAAATGGAATCCATCAAAAGAGATCCAACGAGGAAGTCTACAGCAAAATAGAGAAAATTACCGACACAATCAGAAAAAGACGGGCACGATTTTACGGTCATCTGAAAAGAATGGACGGAAGAAAGTTAACTAAAGAAATCTTTCACTTTTTTTTATTCAAACCCCAAAACCACAATTCCCTGGTTTAGAAATACCAAAGAAGACCTGCAAATGCTACATATCACAGCTGAAGACGCCCTTAACAGAGATCTCTTCCGCAAGAAAATATTGACGAACGGGCTAAACCGAGACGAGCAACCGAAGAGAAGACACGGAGCCCCTTGGACAGAGGAGCGTAAGCAGGCCCACTCACAAAGAATGAGGGAAATTTGGGCTCTAAAGAAGGCCAAGTTCAGTGTCAAATGCAACAAGACATAACGTGGTCCTTGATGGCCCCAACGAATTATATATATATATATAATATAATATTAATGATTGTGACTATGATTGTCCTCTGTGGTGAAGTAGTTAGTGTGATTAGCTGCCACCCCAGGAGGCTCAGGTTTAATCCCCGCTCTGCCACGAATTTAAAAGTGGTACGAGGGCTGAAACGGGGTCTACTCAGCTTTGAGATGTCTTCTGATAGACCTCAGCCATCCTCGAAGTGGTTTTCCGTGTTTTCACACTTCTCCTCCAGGTAAATGCCGGGATGGTACCTAACTTAAGGCCACGCCCTATTCCTTGTCCTTCACTTCCGATCTTTCCATCCCCCTCCCCTCAAGACCCTTGTTCAGCATAGCAGGTGAGGCCTACTGGATGAGGTACTGGTCCTCCTCTCCAATTATATCCCCCGACCCAAAGTCTCACGCTCCAGGACACTGACCTTGAGGCGGTAGAGGTAGGATCACTCGCTGTGTCCGAGGGATAAACCAACCCTGCAGGTTAAAAAAGTTAAGAAAGAAGAAGACTAGGATGTCTGTAGATAATAGCATCTGTTGTTGTAATGAAACTGTATATGAAACAAATGCTGTATACAAGCTAAATTAGACCCACAAACTTTGGTATCGGAAAGATAATTTTCATTCAAATACTTTATGATGGTTTGTTTGATCTTGCAGGAAAGAATTAATTGCAGTGGTTAGTTATCAGAAAATTTAATCACTTCCACTGTCAGTAAGCAAGGAAGAATTCTACAGTACCGAGAAGGTGAAGTAAACAGAATGGCTGGGAGAATGATATTGATCACAAGAAGTCACCAGACTGGATGGAAGAAAACACTGTTGTTGATAGATAGTGCACCCATATGGCGATTAACATAAAAGGGCATATTATTATTTCATGAATTTTTATGTGAGATCTCAATGTGAAATATCAACGCGGGAAGCTCATTTCTACTTGGAGACAAGAAGACCCGTCCAACTCGATGGCTGAATATGCTCTGAATTATCCCTTCAACTTGGTTAGAAACACGGTTTTTTAACATCGTAAAGCAATAAACTTTAACGGGATAATATTCGCTCTCCACCCAAGAATGTGATTTCTACCTAGGTCCTGTGGGAAAATACATCTCGCATAAGAGCAACGATTCATCTACGATGACAAAGAAATCAGATTTCAGCAAAGGATATAATAATATTCACTGCCCATAAAACTGAAAGGGAATAGTCCGAAAAGATTGACACGAGCCAATGAAATTTCGCCATTTGGAAAAGCGCGAAGTGGAACAGCGATATTATTTAGTTCTGTCTTGAATCCGGCGGGACATTACACGCAATTCGGAGTGCATTATAGCGGAATAAATTATTTACGAACTATGTGCATGTCTGAAGGTGATCTCAGAAATATTATTTTAATACTTCAGCCGCAGTGTAAATTGGGTTCGAGATTACACGCGTAGGCATACCAGTAACATATAATGGCGTCTAGCCTCCGACGAGGCCCGGTGCAGGTCTTTCAATTTGATGCCGTATAGGCGACCTGCGCGTCTGTAAGGATGGGGCCCTAATACCCGGCCTGGCCGGGAATCGAACCCGGAGCCCTCTGGACGAAAGGCCAGCACGCTAACCTTTTAGTCATGTCCCGGACAAGGGATACCAGTGACACTCAAGACTGTGCAAGTGCGCATCTTTATAGCACCCCCACGATTTTAATATAAATTGAAAGTATGTGATCGAATCCTTATGAACTCAGGACACCGTCTAGTGACGCGATTAAGCTATGGATAAGGAAAATTGGGTTCACCGCCTAGTGAACAGAAATAGTGCCAAGCAGACTTTATAAGGAAGGCCAGGACTAATCCGTCACAGTTTACCAGTTCGATCGCTCAACACGTCCGACTCGATGGCTGAATGGTCAGCGTACTGGCCTTCGGTTCAGAGGGTCCCGGTTTCTATCCCCAGACGGGTCGGGGATTTTAACCTTCATTGGTTAACTCCAATGGCTCGGGGGCTGCGTGTTTGTGCTGTTCTCAACATCCCTGCTGCTCACACACCACACATAACACTATCCTCCACCACAATAACACGCAGTTACCTACATGTGGCAGATGCCGCCCACCCTCATCGGAGGATCTGCCTTACAAGGGCTGCACCCGGCTAGAAATAGCCACACGAAATTATTATTATCGCTCAACCCGAGGTATGAAGAGGTGAACAGATTAAGAAAGAAATAAAGATTATTATTATTATTATTATTATTATTATTATTATTATTATTATTATTATTATTATTATTATTATTATTATTATTATTATTATTATTGCCTCCAGCAATGTTCCTAATGTGTCTGTATGTGCGGTTAGTAGATGGGATGGATCGCATAATCAGCTTTCTATCATACCTTGACCAACTCCAATTACAAAGATCTGATTTTCCTAAAACCTCGCCCACATGTCAATTTTAAATTTATAACAGCTGTACCTGACCCAGCTTTTTCGATTGTATCTTGAGACAAATGACTTGAAAAACTTGCTCTCTCATATAAATTGGTTCTAGTTATGCACAAATATGTCATTTAGTATACCAACTGACTGTGTAGTCAAATGGTTATGCACTTGTTTCTTTATATTATTGTACTATAGGTTCGACTCCAGATGAAATTTGTTGTTAAAGTGGGTACTTAAGTACATGAGACCGGTGTCGTTACTGACACATTACAGAATCCCTTCCAAGAACAAGACTCTAGCTTTCCGTAATTTCTTAAGTATTACAGTATTTTTTGCTAGTGGCTTTACGTCGCACCAACACAGATAGGTCTTATGGCGACGATGGGACAGAAAAGGGCTGGGAGTTGGAAGGAAGCAGCCGTGGCCTTAATTAAGGTACAGCCCCAGCATTTGCCTGGTGTGAAAATGGGAAACCACGGAAAACCATCTTCAGGGCTGCCGACAGTGGGATTCGAACCCACTATCTCTCGGATGCAAGCTCACAGCTGCGCGCTGCTAACCGCACGGCCAACTCGCCCGGTATTATTGCAGTAATTTGAGGGAGGATTCTCCAATAGCATTATTACACAATACCTCCTGTAAACACATTTTGTCATGTAACTTATGCGTGCTAGCTTCGATTCGAAACCAAGTTATCTAGTAATATTAGCCAAGAAACAGTTAATGTAATATGTTCAATATCCTTTTAATTGCTGTAGACTTAAACGGACGCTGAAATGCCGGAATTTCTCCCTGGAAAGGGTGCCTGTAAATCTACCTTTCGAAGTCTGTCCCATCTAATTACACTCATTTTATTAACGTTTTAAGTCTTTTTTCATTAAATAAAATATTAAAAAATCTGTACAAAGTGAAATTGTGTGATTGGACCTTTTCTTTGCGAACAGAGTACACAACTACATGGATGCCCATATTTTCCGGCATGAACGATTTCCTATTTCTCGCAACGCATTCTTGTAAGTTCTATCAACGGCATATGATATCATTGGATTTTACCTCATTGAAGACAATCCTATAGGTTCCGAGGTTAATTTTACTGTAAACCGTCTGCTTCTAGTATTAAGAAACAAAATAATGTGAATATTCTCAAGTCCAGGATTGTGCTGAATAATTCTTCATTCAGCTTCATCACATCCGGGTCCTTCTTTCCTAGAAACACTGGCTATGACTGATTGAGCTGGCTTCAGAATTCAATTAAAACACTATTTTTAAAGAAGACGAATTTAAAAGCCAAATGACTGCGCCAGTTTTCGATCCAACAACCGTGAGCATAGGAAGTGAACCCCCTCAATCAACTAAACTACATGAAAGTCACAACAAATCACTTCTGCTTGTCTCAATACCACTGCTTCACAAGCAATATGCCCAATGTTTCTTCGAAGACAATGCAAATTGCTTTTACGAACTACTAACTACTTTTTTCGGAGTGTAAAAATACCCTGCTACGGTTTCGGTTATACAAGGACCAGAGAAAATGCTACTCAGCATTTAGTCTAACAGAGATGCAAACATTTGGTAACCATGTTAGTGAAGGGGTACGGAGTGTGCAGGTGAAGTGCGAGAGAAAGTTAGGTAGCAGGAAATTACCCGTTCACTGAAACTACATCTGCTGATGCGTTTAAATCACTCTGTGCGTTGTGCGCGTTCTAATTGCTGCGGTCTGAAATATAGCGCCCTGTTAAACAGAAGAGTCTTCCAACACGTCGGATTTGGAGCTTTCGGAATATATTTATAACGGACAAATTAAACTTTAATTTGTTTAGGATTTTCCTGCAAATCAACTTAAATGAACATTAATATATAAAAAAAATACGTGGGCTGAATTTCTCAGGAGGGTTTCCTCGCTGTTACTTATGATCCAAGAGAGACTTCTGTGCGAAATTTCGCTGACATCGGGTTTTACGGTTCTGGGATAATTGTGATTAGTGGGTGAGGGGGCATTTCTCATTTATATAACGGAAAGCTTATTATTTATTGGTCTTATTAGTAATGAGCACGCAGTTACCTGTCCATGACAGACGTCGCCCACACAGGTTGAAGGGTCTGCCTTCCAAGGTTTGCTGCAGGCTAGCAACAGCTATACAAAATTTTAAAGTGCATAACATTTACGATATCGTATAATAAACGATGGTGGAAAGGTAAAAGGTTGTAACTTTCATTTTCTCCAAAAAATAGGGTTACAACGTAAATGTTATTTTACGCTACCTCTGGTTCGACTGGTAAAAAAAGTTTGTAAACTCAATAAGGCAGGAAAGGTCTCTTTGATTTTTATTTTGTTGTAACCCACGCTGGCTGTTGCATAGGAACGGTAAAAGGTTGCGAGTTAGTTACAACCTTTTACCGGCAAAAGTTGGTAGTACATGTATTGTTTACAACAATGCTCTGAAGCCATGTTTACACTGTGTATAATGTGATTCTCTTGGCCTTATGCCCACTTTTATTTCACTGTAATTCATAATATCGTCGCTCGACCGGTAAAAGGTTGTATCCCACAATACTCTTCCTATCCATTATTCTCCTTAAGACTGGTCACGCCTCCCAGCCACATATGGATACGCAGTCCATCAGAACAATGTCCGTTGTGTTCGTTTTCCTATGTCGACGATTAAACGAAAATGAACCTTACATGCATTTACACTAGGAGTGCGTAAATACGTAATGCAAACGTACATTCCTACAGTATGGTACAGTAAGGTTCATTTTCCTTTACACATGGGCATAGGAAAATGAACACAACAAAATTTGTTCTGATGGACTGCATATCCATACGTGGCTGGGAGGCGTGACCAGTCTTAAGGAGAATAATTGATAGGAAGAGCTTTGTGGAATACAACCTTTTTACCGGTCGAGCGACGATATCATTAAAACCTGAAATGAATTTGAGTTTAAGAGTTGCAAGAATTCTAAAAGCGGCTTTAGCAGCTACCTCCTGACAACGCCAAGAATAAATCGGCGATAGATCCAGGTTATTTATGAAGCATTTACGGTACTTATTTTATCGTCTGTCTAAGATAAATCTTAAGTGATTACGCATCGAGCAAGTATTTCAACTGTAGAGGTTATATTATAAACAGAATAATTACAACACAATGCATTCACTAATTGATTTCGTTGTAGGACCAATTCAAAATGTTCAGTGACGTCGGACGCGATTTCTATTGCATGTCCCGTCCAAGGGATTGGCAACTTAGAGAACAATGATGCAAATGCACATCAGTCAGTTTCAAGTCATGAGGGTACTGAAATCGTAGAGCGAGGTAATTATTTTGCCTTGTCTTTTCATAAGTTTATAATAAATGGTTCCTTTGGTTACCTAACCTTAACTAAAACTTTCTTTACGTGAATCTATCAGTTCCTTCAATATTTAGAGAGCATAACACAATACAGTATAGTAAATTAATGCTTCGGATGGAATTTGATTATCTATGCATTGCTTATTAGTGTATTTCTGCAGTAGGTAGATAAAATGTGCAACGTTCACAACGTCAAAAGCAAATTCCAACTTGCCCCCACTCCTTCCGAAATTATCAGTTAGAATGAACGTTTCAGAAAAGGGTTCAGGCCCATTGGTGTCAAAAGGACGGATCCGTTGTGTAGATACTTATACTGTTGTGTTGGCATGCTCTATCACACACCGTGAAAAGTACTGTCAACGGACTTACTTTGTTACAGACCTCAATATACTTCACTTTCCTGAGGGCGAACATGACATCATTGATACTGCTAACGCAGGAGCAGTATTTATGGACAGGGAGGCCAAGACTTGCTGCGATATTATTCAGGAAGGTAATAGCTATAACAAGGATGAGCTGGATACGGATAAACATGAGATGGTGAATAACCTGAATTATGAGCTCATGATCATTCAGGAGGATAATAACCATAATCAGCATTTGGTGGATGATCCATATGTTGAACCTACTAAGGATAACTTCTTGGAATCGAATTATGAATTAGACCCAGTTGACATGTACAAGAGAGGGAATAAAGCAGTTCTACGAAAATTAAAGAAACCAAAAGGGGCAGCTTATGTCAGTAAGACCAATAAAGCAATGGCTCAGAAGATGTTGCAGCCGAAACCGTGCAAAAGCAAAAGCCAGAAGAGTACTTTAAGAGCTACCGGGAGCTTGATAATCCTCGAAAACGAAGCTGTATCTTATCGTGCATGACAGAAACTCTAAAAATGAGGTCATACGTTACAAGAAAAAGTCGACGTAGTAGAACTTTTCAGTACTATTTGCCATTCGAAGATGAGAAAGTTAGAGTTCTTCAGCAATTAATGTCAAAAACTTTAGATTTGTCACACAGGATCCTGTCATTTACCTTTGATCACAGAAATGATTTACTTACTGCTAAACCGGACAAGAGAGGCAAAAAACTCCCCCAAACAAAACCCCAGGAATGGTTGAAAAGCAGGTGAGGAAATTTATTGAATCATTATCAGCAGTTCCTTGCCATTATTGCAGGAGTGATTCAAATAAGTTGTATCTGCCACAGGAGTTCAAAAATATAGCACATGTCTACAGAATTTATAAGACTGCTCTTTGCTCACAGAAAGGTATCGCTCCAGTCTCAGAGAAGGTTTCTAGAAGCATTTTTTGGAACCAATACAATGTTGGGATTCTTGTACCGGAAAAAGACAACTGCGTTATTTGTGAAGGAAGTAAAGAGTGTGTGAATGAATCTGAGAGTTATGCAGCACACATTCTTGATAAAAAATTATCAGTATCACTGTTCAAGGCGCACCAGGTGAGGTCCAAACGATATCCAGAATTTTTGTGCGATTCCTTTGATCATCGGAATATTTTAAACACTCTTCATGAAGATAACTTGTTACTTTACTACACCAGAAAGTATTCGATGTACAATTTTACTCTGTATGAAAGTGGAACACGTAATGGGTAATGCTACTTGTTGGGTGAGTCAGGTGGAAAATGGGGTGCAAATTAAATTTGTTCACATGTATTTGCATACTTGAGTGAATTAGAAATTAGAACTCCTGAAGTTAAAGTGGTTTCACCCTTCTGTGACAGTTGCCCTGGACAAGATAAAAACAGACAAATGCTTGTGATGCTGCGTCATTTTGTACAAAGATCAAAATCTGTACAAGAAATCAGTATAACCTATTTGTACCAGGACATAAATGCATGCCAGTCGATTCGATGCATTCAGTCACAGAGTCAAACTACAGGAAGAAAATTATATGGGCACCAAGCGAATGGCCAACGATTATAAGTAACAGTGGAATCAACTCAAGACCTTATGAAGTGAACGTTCGAACTTAAAAGGACTTCCATGGCTGGAAAGGAATACAAGAACTTTCATTAAGCAGTGCATGTCAAATGCGAAGTGTACGCCGGGCAATTATTCAGAAGAATGAAACACAAACTGCCCTCTGCAATACTTACAACGATTATGGGTCGCCACAAAAGGTTCATGAGAAAGATACTCGTAGAATGTCATCGCGTACTGCAACTTTATCAGTAAAAACAGTTTACACAATCGGGGTTAGCAGCGAGTGAAGCCAAAAAGAAAGACCTGATTGAACTGTGTAAGGAAAAGGTGATTCCGTCCCGATATCACAGCGAATTCCTTAATTTACCTTCTAGTAACGCTGTTGAAGACCGACTATAGGATGAAGAATATCTTAAAGATTAAATCAGTTTTACTGTTTTTGAATTGTGTTTATTAACGTATCTTATTGTTGAAAACCCCGACTCATTTATTTCCCTTATTTTATCTTATTTTATCTATACTAATATTATAAAGAGGAAAAATTTGTTTGTTTGTAACGAATAGACTCAAAAACTACTGAACCGATTTTAAAAATATCTTCACCTACAGAAAGGTATATTGCCAGGGATTAACATTTTCTGTATTTTATTTTCAAAACAATTCGAGGTGGGGGGCGCGCGGGGGGGAGATCTAAAAAAAATAGGCTAACATAGTCAAAATATCGAATTTGTCGTATAAGGACGAGGCAAAGCTCGATTTAATCCTCTTGACGCAGAGAACAAAACTCGGTAAGCCCTACGGGCCCGAAAACCATGTTTTAAGGCCGTAAAACCAACCGTTACGGAGATATTGGCACCACACTGCCTCTGCTCTAGGAATCGGATAAAAGAAATGAACTGCTGTAACCATGGCAACATCAGTTCCAGGATTCTAGAGCAGCGAGATTATGCATGTACGTTTGGGCATAGCTGCCAACCAAAATTGGTACACATAAGACTTACTATCTGGAAAAAGTATACTGTTGTGTAAGGCACTCATAGGACTCCTTTTGGCGGGGATGGAAAAGGGGCGCAGTATAAAAATCTTATCTTACTATATATAAAAATTGATACATGTGTGTGTGTGTAAATGACACACACCTCCAAAACCACTGGAGCAATTTCAACGAAACTTGGTAGACGTATTACTTACTATCGGAAGACGAGCGCTGTGGGGGTAAGCCATCCCTTAAGGGAGGGGATCAGGGGGTTAGTTATAAAAATAATCGAGAATAGTGTCGAATTCATAGTTTTCGGGGTCGCTGAGTTGAAAAGTAATACTCCAGAATTTTTTAAAGTCCAAGTTCAGTCCCCTTTTACGTGGGGAGCGAATGGGGGGTGAGATATAGAAATAATTAAAAACAGTTTCGAATCCATAGATTTCAGAATCTCTGAGATGAATAGTAATACTCCGAACTTTTTACAGGTCCAAGTGGGGGCGAAGTGGGTGAGATATAAAAATAATCGAAAAACTGTATATCAAATATTTTCTTCTTCTTCTTCTGCTTCTGCGTCTTACTATATATATATAAATGAAGGTATATGAATGCGTGTGTGCGTGTGTGGGTGGGTAAATGACACATCTCCTCCTAAACCACTGGAGCAATTTCACCAAACTTGGTACACTTATCAATTAGTATCAGGAGACAAACTGCGTGGGGGTAAGACACCACTAGCACCCTTATGGAAGGGGGCGAGGGGGGTATAAAAATAATCTAGAATAGTATCGAATCCATAGTTTTCGTGGTCGCTGAAATGAATAGTGACACTCCGAATTTTTTGAAGTTCATGTTCCGCCTCCTTTGGGGTGAGGGTGAGGGGGGAGTGAGATATAAAAATCGAAAACAGTGTCGAATCTACAGTTTTCGGGGTCACTGAGATGAATGGTGATAATCCAGATTTTTAATCTGTTAGGGGTGGGGGGCGAGAGGAGGACAGTCTCAATGACAGTTGAAATCCTGTACATCGTGTCTATAGTGCGACGGATAAATACATATAGATAATACATATACATAAATACATATACTTATTAATTTTTGACAGGATCAAATACTTCCCAGTTGATTCGAGCTTCCAAAAAAGACGAAGTTTTACTCGAAAATTAAATAATCTAAAACTTGAAATCAAACACATCTAAATATTCTTAAACTGCATTATAGATCGTAGCATATAAATCTGCAAGTCAAAAAGTAATTCTATAAAAATTCACTTCACACATAACTAACTGGTAATGCAAATCTTAAAGGGAAATATTCAGAAACTATCCGGGAAACGCCGGGTACTACAGCTAGTGATTTATATTTTTGTTCATCTTAATCTCAAATTGAAATAAAAGAAACTAATGAAAGTAAGCCTACAGTTGTTATTATTATATCCCTCAATGATATCTGAAAGTAGATCGGTCAAATGTTGTAAGCCACAAATTTGAACAAAAACAATGCTCTAAAAGTATTTCAGCGGCTATAATACATAATTAAGAGTAAATAACTACTATCTATAGCGTTGAAAAAGTAGTCTATTTTTTTTCTTTCAAGTGAAACTTTCTTCGTTATATGTTTTCTTCAAATACTGTAAACTTGTGATTTTTGAGGGTTGCAACCTTTTGTACAAGTACTATGATTATTTAGCTTCACAGCCTTAGCCCCATCATTATAGAAACAAATAAATAAAGAGGGAGAGATAGAAAGAAGTAAAGAAATAATAATGATGATAATTTAAGTACCTAGCTATTAGTTTTACGTCGTACCGACACCGATAGGTCTTATGGCGACGATGGGACATGCAGGGCCTAGGAATAGGAAGAAAGCGGCCGTGGCCTTAATTAAGGTACAGCCCCAGCATTTTACTGGTGTGAAAATGGGAAAATACGAAAAACCATATTCAGGGCTGCCGACAGTGGGGTTCAAACCCACTATCTCTCGGATGCAAGCTTACAGCTGCGCGCTCTTAACCGCACGGCCAACTCACCTGGTTAATTTAAATACCCTGGTGAAACAATTCAGGAAACGTGAATAGAAATAAAAGCCATTGGAATTAAATGTCAAATAATGTAAACAGCATTACGTCTCACACAAAATGTCTACAAGAGAAATGCATCTTCAAACATACAAAATTAAAACATTACAACGCGGTCTCTGTGGATGGAAAACACTAATTTTAAGCAGGTATTGAAGGAAAGTAATATCAAATCATTTGAAAATTCTGGAATGAAAACTCACAATTGCACAATTCAGACTCAGAAAATACACAGGAGATCAAACAATGTACATTCACATAAGAAAACACAGATTATAACTTTACGGGCACTTCAAAAGAATAAACCCCCGACACTCTGAAATCTATTGAAACAGGATTAAATCCAAAACTGACAATTGAAATGGATCAGAAAAATGAGAAACGATTTAAATTGGGGCGAATAACATATGTCCAAAACAGGGAGAAGTTATCAAATACTTTGACTATGAGGACAAACTGAAGAAAACGACCGAAACAGCATGGTCCGAAGAAAGAAGTCCATGGCAAAAGCATGGGTGTAATGAAAGGCAAGCACAAGCCTTTAAGGATTTTGTGTAGCCCTAAATGAGCTCACCCGAATAATAATAATAATAATAATAATAATAATAATAATAATAATAATAATAATAATAATAATAATAATAGAAATGAACTCAGTTGCTAGTCTTCTGAAGTGAAGTCATTTCGTTGTCCTGCTCATGAATGATGCCCTGAATTCACCACCCTCCCACGGTGGAAAGGGAACTAGTTTTCCAGGATCATTTGATTGATTTTGGATGAGCCCTGAATGCACGATCAGAGCTCATCAACTAACAATTCTGACATGAGCATCAAGATACTTTTTGCGCTCTTTCAAAACCGGCATGGGGATCAAATCCTGACGTTATTCTACTTGAACAACAGTCGGCTTTAATTGGAAGACGCTCTCTTTCCATTGTTTGTAAGGTGGAGGGCGGTATGAGGTTGTGGCTGCGAACGAGAGTAAAAGCGAGCCACTGAGGTCTGCGTTCCCCTGCTGTGGACCACAAGTCTCCATTCATCAGCTGCCTAGAACACAGTGGTGGTTGGTTTGCTCTTGCTTTGAACAGACTGTGCAAGCATCGTTATGCTGCGGTGAGCGGGAGCCCTTGGAACATTGGCAGTCAAGTTTATTCTCACTTGTGTCACCCCATGCTTAATGCAATCCCTTCCACTCCCACCTACGAGATTTTAGACTCGGGGTGCCCTAACTCAAATATGTTAACTTTTTCCAATGTATGTCCATACTAGATTTTACGCGTGGTCATAGCTTTCAGCATTAATGAAATCTCAAACATGCTGAATATGATACAAATGTGTCAAATGCAATGTGTGGAGAATGCGTTGACCGATTTTTTGTGTCCTATTCTCATGATCAGTAATTTATATGGTTACTTATCACACTAACCACTACACCATAGAGACGGACAATTGTCTTATTTCCCTACTCAAAACAGTACGGAAAGTGACACTTTCTGTGTAAGTTCTTTCCGCACGAATAAAGAACGTGAGACAGCTTTAAAAATATGCTACGAAGGTAATCCCAAAAATTAGATATTTTTTATAAATAGGTAGACCTGTTTATATCTACAATGGTTTACGTCATTTTATAGCTTGAACATTTAGCTACTTTTCTATATAATCACCATTTCGGTCGATGCAGTTTTGTATACGCCGTGAAAGTTTTTGTATGCTCATGTCATGCCAGCTCGCCGCAATGCTGTTCAGGAAGTCGTTAACCTCATTTTTCACCCCGTCGTCGGTGCTGGCACCCACCCTGCGCACACCTTCCGGTATTTCGACAGTTCCGTTAAAATTCTGCGAGCGGCGCTTTGGCAAACCTCAGGAACCAAAGTGCAGAGATCATCCAGGGTGATCCGTCGATCTTCACGCATGATTTGCTCAACCTTCACGACTGTTTCGGCGGAAAATGACGGTCCCCCACTTCTTCAGCTTCAACAGAACTGGCTTGGTGCCAAAGAGAACATTGTGCACCGGAAGGTGTCGGGACCAGACAAGATACGTGGAGCTGGATCAATAGATTATGCGTCGCCATACAGAAGGCAACGGAAATCCACCGCATTATTTTTTCTCTTAAACCATCATGACTAAGTACACTAAACATGCGAGTCCCATGTAGAACTTATATGGTCAAGGGTGCTAATGAACTCCGGGTGAGCCATCGGGATTGCAACGTGGAACGCCTGAAGTGCGTACGAGTAGGCCAAGATCATCTCTGCCATGAGAGAGATGAATAGACCGGGGAATAGATCCTGAATGTAAACGAAATGTAATGGAATGGAATGCCAATGCAAGTTAACGACGGTGTACTACGCTTGGAACAACGAGCTCTATCAAGAGCAAGGAGTTGTTGTACTTATATCACACTGAGTGAGCCCCACCGTAAAGAATTTCATGTCGCTCTCAGACCGCGTCGCATTACTACAGCTGCGAGCTATTTCTCTCCATGTTAACACTTTCATGTTCTGGTTGAAGTTGTCGTGTCTCTCTTGCAATTCATAAATCTGCAAACATTTTGATGACAACCATTATTTTTGAGCGGCTTGATCTTGGCTTTTATTTTCCTCTGCACTTAGTGTAGATAAGAAGGATGAAGAGTTGAGAAGTTCTATTGAACGGGATGAAGAGTTGAGAAGTTCTATTGAACGGGTCCATGAGGTGATGCGGCTGACCAAGAAGCAGCATCTGAATTTCGTCATGGGGGATAATTGGTGGGATATTTCGGGCTGGGCATGGCGAATGGCAGGAGAATTACCCTCATTCAGTTCTGCCTGGGAAAAAGCCTAATCGCCCTGAACACTTTCTTCAAACTTCCACCATGTCGTGGAGATTGACTCAAGACAGAGTAAGGAAAACAGGCATATACCATACTGACTACTTCCTTCTAAACCGGAGGTTCAGGAATAGTTTCCAGCCAGTCAAAACAAACCCAGGAGCTGACATCGTGTCAGACCACAACGCGATAGTTGGGAAAATGAAGTTCAAGCTCATCAGCATTTACAGAGGGCCAAGATCTTGGCTGATAAACAAGAAAGATCAAAGAGGTGACAGTTTGAGGCAGAGTCTGGGTTGAGCTTTTAGAAGGACTAGCGCCACTGAGGAATAAGGAGGAGTTATGGGTAGGCATGAAGCAGGTGCTCATGACGATGGAGACATGACAAGAGGTATGAGGAAGAAACAGCCACGAATAACGGATGAGATTTTGAACTTAATGCAAGACGGACGGGAATAGAAGAACCGTACCGAACAGTGATAAGACCAGGTACAGAGGGGAAATAACAGCCAATATCTAAGCCTTTCAAAGAGAATGATTGTCATCAAACCGTTTGGAGATTGAAGAACTGCAAGAGAGGCACGACAGCTTCAACCGGAACATGAAAATCAATTAGACGCTGGAAGTGAACAGAAAGCGCAGCACCAACGTGCTGTTAGACGAGGACTACTGTACATGGGTGAGGAAAGCAACGGGAAACTACCTCACTCCTCATTTCCCTAGTACGCCTCTTCAGTGAAGCCTAGGCCTTCTATGACAGCTGATGGCAGAGCTGTTGAGGGTCCCACCAGCGGAATAGCTGACGGACTGAACATACATACATACTCTACATGACACTAAGTGCAGTTTCCTGGCATATCGTTTATTGTTACAAAGAAATTGCACATGAAGATATTAAAGTTAATTATAAATCCGACACTTCTGCATTTCTGATACATTCAGCTTGAACATGGGGCCGCAATTTGCAATGTACAGCGCTGTTACGATATGGTGCAGAAACTGAGGGGCACTACAAAGTCAAAATGAACGGGCAAGATATCGAACGGTATTATAATCTTCATGGCAACACACTCCCGCCAACTCTTCAGAGATTTGGGCGTGGAACTCTTCAAGAACCTCACTACAGCCCAGAACTCTCACAATGCGATTTTTACATCTTAGGGGAGCTGAAGAAAGACATTCGTGGAGATCGGTTTTGCATCGTCCGATGACGCATGTGGTTACGTCAAAAGCCCATCAGCTTGCTCAAGAATAAGATTGAGCATTTCGTCACCCAGTGGGATATCCGTCTCCTTAGCCTAACGGTTAGTGCGAATAACTACCATCCTCGGATGCCTCGGTTCGATTCCTGAAACTGCCAGAAATTTAAGAAGGGTAGGAGGGCTTATGTGTAGTTTAAAATGTCACATAGAGCTGAACGCCACTGGGGATGCATCTGACAGCAGCCACACTACATAGGTATGAGCACTGTATTACTATTACCCAATGGGATACATGTCTTAACAGTTCTGGTGATTACGTTTGACTAACGAGACGTTCTTTTTTTTTTTTTGCTAGGGGCTTTACGTCGCACCGACACAGATAGGTCTTATGGCGACGATGGGATAGGAAAGGCCTAGGAGTTGGAAGGAAGCGGCCATGGCCTTAATTAAGGTACAGCCCCAGCATTTGCCTGGTGTGAAAATGGGAAACCACGGAAAACCATTTTCAGGGCTGCCGATAGTGGGATTCGAACCTACTATCTCCCGGATGCAAGCTCACAGCAGCGCGCCTCTACGCGCACGGCCAACTCGCCCGGTACGAGACGTTCTACTATACTTTTCACCACGTGGGCCGTTTTCACCTTCATTTGATTCCCCGTTAGATGTACAGTGTTATCTGTTCAGAGCTATCCAATTTAATTTTTACCTCTCCACTAACCTACTGCTACCGTTATTAACATAATGCAAAACCTCCTCTGCGTGATAGTACTGAATCCACACACACACACACACACACACACACACACACACACACACACACACACACACACACACACACACACACACACACATACATTCATACATACATACATGCATGAATTACATACATCTTCATTATAGACTGTTGTACCTTTCAGCGTTCAGTCTGCAAGCCTCTATTAATTTACTAAACTCCGTCACAATCTTCTATTTTTAACTCTTTCTGTAGCCTCGTTTAGTTATATACCTCTTAACTTTAAATAATTTGCAACTGGTTCTCACCATCGTCCATTTGGTCTCCCTCAATGACCGAGTCCCTTATTCTCCTAGGTAACTTATCCTTCCCCATTCACCTCACATTACCCACCGCCGAAGCCGGTTTCTGTGTACAGCTTCATCAGTCGATTTCATTCCTAAATTAGCCTTTATCTCCTCATTCCGAGTACCCTCCTGCAAACGTTTCCACCTGTTTGTACCCTCTCGCTACTTTCATTTCTGTTCTTCTAACAATTTATGAAGAAGATATCCTGAGTTCGCCCATATTTCACTCACGTAAAGCAAAGTTGGTCTGAAAACAGACCGGTGTAAAGGTAGGTTCGTCCGGAAGCTTCCTTTTTACAGAATACTGTTGATCGCAACTGCGAACTCGCTGTAATAGCTTTCCTGCACCCTGATTCAATCTCATTTACTATATTATCATCCTGAGAGAATACACAAAACTAAATACTTGAAATTATCTGCTTGACAATTTACTAATGGTTAAAGTCATACCAACTAAGACAGGTATTTCGGCGACGATGTGCTAGGTACTAGCAAGGAAACAACCATGGCCTTAATTAAGGCACAGCCCCAGTATTTACCTGGTGATAGAAAGAGAAACGATGGAAAACCATTCTTCAGAATGCAAACTTTCACACACGAGGCAAACCAAGCAGCGAATTTGCTCTGTGATATTTAATTCATTAGTAATGTCTAACCGGTTTCTAATTTAAAGGAAAAAAGAAAACAAAAACAAACCCGTGGCACGATAGTCCATTGGAGCATTGGGGTACCAAGACGATTGTGGCCTGTAGTGGCTGGAGTGCTACGTGACGAGTGTCTCGCTATCCTCAATCGTTCTGATTGGTTTATTTGACCGGAGCCGATGCTCTCCTTATCAAAAGCTCATCAGTTGTTTTCACAAGGCAGAGTGAACACTGTTCCTGCACCCAGACCAATTTTTTTTTTTTTTTTATTTTTTTTTTTTTTTTTGCTAGTTGCTTTACGTCGCACCGACACAGATAGGTCTTATGGCGACGATGGGACAGGGAAGGGCTAGGAGTGGGAAGGAAGCGGCCGTGGCCTTAATTAAGGTACATCCCCAGCATTTGCCTGGAGTGAAAATGGGAAACCACGGAAAACCATTTTCAGGACTGCCGACAGCGGGGTTCGAACCTACTATCTCCCGAATACTGGATACTGGCCGCACTTAAGCGACTGCAGCTATCGAGCTCGGTAGACCAAAATTTAATCCCTAGATAGGTCATGAATCGTTCCTAGTGTCTGTATATGCAAAGCAGACTTACAACAGGGGGTTCTCCATAAATAATACTCCAGCGGAACAAAATTAGCTGTACCTGAGCGCCTCCGAAAACCGTACAAGTAGTTGGTACGGTGTGAAATTGGAAATATTATTACGTAATAAGAATTAAAAAGGAATGCAATAATTCGTGTATTTTAATGCAACGGTAACTAAAATATGTATTTTAAGAATAACAGATTAGATCAAAGTTTGCATCCTCTTCGCCTACATCGTGAAACTCACTGAGTTCATCAATCAATTTAATAATAATAATAATGTTATTTGTTTTACGTCCCTCTAACTACTCTTTTACGGTTTTCGGAGACGCCGAGGTGCCGGAATTTAGTCCCGCAGGAGTTCTTTTACGTGCCAGTAAATCTACCGACACGAGGCTGACGTATTTGAGCACCTTCAAATACCACCGGACTGAGCCAGGATCGAACCTGCCAAGTTGGGGTCAGAAGGCCAGCGCCTTAACCGTCTGAGCCACTCAGCCCGGCGATCAATCAATCAATTTTTGTACATTGTTTTGTATACGTTCGATGCTAATGTCACCTCCACCACCAACAACAATTCTAATTCTTCATATCTCAGTTGTAAACCTTTAGGAGTTACGAATCGCATTTCAGCGGCTGATGAAACTGGAAGGGTGGAACACTTCACAATCTCTCTCTCTAGAGACGGATGAGTGATGGACCATCAGTAGAGATGTCAAACCTCTCTATCGAACACTCAGGAGGCACTTCTCTGTGAGTGTGAGAAACCAGCCGCTGTAACGTCTCTCTCAGGAGCAATTTATTCTAGTGCCACGCAGGTAGCAGACGCCAAACATAGGTGTCATCTTCATTCCGAAAGACAGCAAAGTGGATTCAGAGTGTTTCCTATCCTCCATCCTAGCGTTTTCGTCATAGTAGATGACTGTAGCTCATTTTTTACAATTTGTTTTGCATCGCATTGACACAGACAGGTCTTATGGCGACGATGGGATAGGAAATGGCTAGGAATGTAAAGAAAATTGCTGTAGGTCTTAATGTACAGCCCCAGTATTTGCTTGGTGTGAAAATGGGAATTCACCAGCCAGTGGTTTCGATTTCGATTCCTAAAATTTCGCATCGTTCTAGGAAGCGTAGCAGTAGGTTAGTGGAGATTCCAAGGTGTACTGTAATTGAACAGTTGCCTTTGGAGAACAACTTTGGATGTAAGGGGCCGGGCTAAGAAAAAGAGGGTATTTCGTTATACTGTTGATTCGAACCAGCAGTTTGAGAGATTTTCGTCAACAATAACATCTACATATATGTGTAGGAAATGTAGATGTTAATGTGGAAAGAACGGTGGATGTTCAAGACGTGTGATATCATCAAGAGTTTACTATCAATCTTAAACGTGTTTGAACCAGTCGTAAACACATTTTGTGATTACAGTTTCTGTTCCGTACACTTTCACCAACATCGCATCTGTCTCCGCCGCCGTTTTTTTCTCTTCCAATTTGTAACAAAACTTGATGTTTACGCGTTGCTCCATTGCACCATATCACGAATCTTCATACGCACTACGTTCGACTGACCACAGCAGATAATCTTCTTCAGCTCCGTGTTTTCAACACTACGTGGCGCTTCTCGAGATGACTCTCTATTCACATGCGCATGCACGCAGTGTTATAGCACATTGCCAGTGTGACATCCGTCACAGTACTTTTTTCTTATAATTTGCCTTGTTGTTGTTGTTAGTCGTTTAGTCGCTTTCGACTCTCCGTGACCCCATAGACCAAAGTGCGCCACTTCTTCCTGTCATGAAGATAGGTCTTTTGGCGACGGTAGGATAGGAAAGACCTAGGATTGGGAAGGAAACGGCCGTGGCCTTAATTATGGTACAGCCCCAACATTTATCTGGTGTGAAAAATGGGAAACCACGGAAAACCATATTCACGGCTCCCGACAGTGGGGTTCAAACCCACTATCTCCCGGATGCAAGCTTCAGCTGCGCGCCCCTAAACGCACGGCCAACTCGCCCGGTACCGTACTTTTTAGAATGCCTTATTTAACGACTGACCGGGCGAGCTGGCCGTGCGTGTAGAGGCGCGCGGCTGTGAGCTTGCATCCGGGAGATAGTAGGTTCGAATCCCACTATCGGCAGCCCTGAAAATGGTTTTCCGTGGTTTCCCATTTTCACACCAGGCAAATGCTGGGGCTGTACCTTAATTAAGGCCACGGCCGCTTCCTTCCAACTCCTAGGCCTTTCCTATCCCATCGTCGCCATAAGACCTATCTGTGTCGGTGCGACGTAAAGCCCATAGCAAAAAAAAAAAAAATTAAAATTTAACGACTGCGTCTTTGGGGTGATTATAATATACACAATGCATGGCCCACATACAGCGCGCATCATACTTGAAGTGGTCCGGTAAAGTAAAACTTCTAATTAAATCCATTGTATTATAAGAGTTTACTATAAACAGCTTTGGCAAATCCGTCCGTCTGTTCTACTGGACCGATTTGCTTCATTTTTATTTTATTATCTCCGAAATTACCTGCCGGGGAATCATGAGACACTGATAGGTCTCTAAGATCAGCCAACTTTGAATAATCATAAAATCAAATTATTAAATGATCACTCTAAGAATTGCAGGCGAAGGCTTAGCCTAACCCGCAATGCATTCTGTTCTTGGCGGCTTGCTAAGCGAGTAAGGCCGGTTGCACATTGAGAAGCAGACGGCCGCAGAGCAGGGCAGGTCAGGACAGCGTAGCTCTGACGAAACTGCGAAGTGTATGTGAGCGCACATTGCCACGCAGTCTCGCGTCAGTTCTCAGAAGGAAGGAACAATGGCTAGCAACAATGATCTAAGTTCCCAATGAACAAAATTTGAAAATCCCGCTTCCAGCATTTGTGAATAATTTTGTAGAACCGTTGCCGTACGTTTTTGTTGGTAATGAGGCCTTTCCATTGTCTGAAAAATTAATGAGGCCGTATCCCAAACAAAGTGTAACCGGAAACTATGAAAATAAGATTTTCAATTACAGGCTGTTACGAGCAAGGCAATGGCATACTGGCGTCCAGGTTCGGTGTTTTTCGAAAACCATTCGAAATCAAATTTGACAGTGTTGATAAAGTCATAAAGGCGGCTTGTGTGTTGCATAATTTTCTGAGATATAACACTTTGCCTGAAAATAATGTAGATGAGGACATTGCTTCCATAGGTACACAAGAGAAGGAGTGCATCCAGTGCTTTTATAGTGAGACAGAAGTTTACCAATTATTTCAACACGGTAGGAAGTGTGCCGTGGCAAGCGGATAAAGTTTCAAGAGAGAACTACTGACTTACTACGATGACAAGAAATTCCAAGTAACTGACTTTGTTCCCCTTTTTCAGTCTTCTATGCAACGTCAAAAATATACCTGGGGAAGCCGAACTATTGCCTGGTGTGCTGGCATATTCTTCAGATTGTTTAATTTCTTTTCAATTTTCGTATTTACGTAGATGACTTATTGTTTTATCGTATTACGACTATTCGTTTTCTACATATTTGTCCTTTTCCTAAAATATTTTCTAAAAAGTATTTGTGAATAAATTGTTTTGATAGTAGCCTACTTACCATCGTTAACATTCATGTCCTTGGCAGTTTCGCTCCAAATATCTAGTTTTAATTTATTATTCAATAGTCCACATGATTCCCGTCGTATAAAACAGGGTACGACCGCACGGATTCGAAATTTGTTTCCTCCATGTCTCAACTACTCAACTAACTACGCGACACGTGCGCAGGAAACTGTGTTTCGAAGACTGCGCGTGGTAGGCGGAAGTAGGTGCAGAACCGATCTGCTCTGCTCTGACCTGCCCTGTCTGTCAACTTGCGGTGGTGCAATGATTTGTGTGAATTACAAACATCTGCTCTGCGCTGCGCTGATTTAGCTGCTTCGCCTGCGTCCCAATGTGCGCCCGGCCTAACACTTTCATTAATATTCTGATACCATATAATTATGATTTTCATCCTTAGTAATGTTATTGCATGCAGCCATGTTTGATTACTACCTGTCGAGTCAGAGAGTATACACTTACTCTGATCACGGAAGAATACTATTCCCTGCTAGATATTCTTTGATTTTCTAACCTTTCCCAGCTTCCAGATATATTCAACAGATGGCAGAACATTCCTAATAAGTAAATGAAATGGCATATGATTTTTAGTGCCGGGAGTATTCGAGGAGAAGTTCGGCTCGCCAGGTGCAGGTCTTGATTTGACACCCGTAGGCGACCTACGCGTCGTGATGAGGATGAAATTATGATGAATACGACACTTACACCCAGCCCCCGTGCCAGCGAAATTAACCAATGATGGTTAAAATTCCCGACCCTGCCGGGAATCGAACCCGGGACCCCTGCGACCAAAGGCTGGTACGCTAACCATTTAGTCATGGAGCTGCTAATAGAAATAAATTCTACGTACAAACAGACCCCATCATTACATATGCCTTAGACTTTATCTGGGAACAACTATCGAGGTATTACCTAGCAACCGTAGAAAGAGTGAAAGCCATGTATCTAAAAAAAAAAAGGTTTCCTGACTGGTGAAAAAGGCTCCTTCGAGACTAATCTGTGAGTTCACAAGACAACTGTTCTGTATAGAACTGCTTTCTAAGATACGACACCAAGCTTTACATCCAGAACTGCAGGATAAAAAAAAGCGAATATATGGACAGATTTTTACCAAACAGACGACATGACGACGTCAAAAGGGATGAATTCTGACTATGAACTGCGGCACACCATAACGCGCTTCTTATTAAGTGTTCATAAAACCATTGAAAAGGGCAGGCAAAACAATATGCCTACGACAGGCATATCAAGACGAGTTATGTGACCTATTTACAATGATTTCTGCGGAGCACCACACGTCCTCTAGTAATATCTTAATGGACTATGCCGATTCAACTGCCATTTTGATTCTGCTAAATAGGCATTGAAACTACAACGGCATTTACTGAACTTGCAAACTACCAGCCTAACGCTATAAACTAGCTTAATCTCAATTAAGCACGCCCCTAATATTTTTCCTGCAGTATATTTGCAATGTTTCAACTCCATGTGAGGTTTGTGCTGCACAACGCGGAGGCGGGGCAGGTTTTCCTCCGGATACTTCGGTTTTCACTGTCATCTTTAATTCCAGCGACACTCTGCAATATCATTTCATTTAATCTCTGAGTCATTAATCAATTGCTCCAGAGGAGGGCGACAGGCTTCGGCGGCCGGCACAATTCCTAGCCTCGCCGCTAGATGAGGGCATTATTTATTCCATTCCTGACCCGGTCGAGTGACTGGAAACAGACTGAGGATTTTTCTTTTCATTTGCAATGATTCAGATGAAATTAATTGCGATTCAGTGTAACCCCCTGTTAAAAGTGAAATTCGGTGATGCGTCGCTCCTCGATTTTCACTGAATGTAATTGCCTAAAAAAAAATGGCCATGTTATTGACCACGCAATAGAAATGCCAGCTTTATTTGGTAGTACCAACGTATGTGAACAACCATTTTCGTCGATGATGATGATGATAGTAATAATAATAATAATAATAATAATAATAGAAATAATAATGCATGCTCTCCGGAGAGGCCTCCTGCAGTTCTTTCTAGTTGACGTCGTTGGGTGACCTGCGCGTTTGTGAGGTTTCGGCTGTACCCAGCCCCCGAGCTACATGTATTAAATAATGAAGATTAACATCCCCGAACAGAGCAGGAATCGAACCCGGAACTTCTTAGACCAAAGAGCAGCATTCTAACCAGTTATCCACGGAGCCCAACTAAATTCGTGCCCTCGTCCGGATGTGGTGCAGTTCCTTTTCGGGCACATCCCCGATGGAAGTGATATGCATGTACCTTCTTAACCACATACCATTCTTCCTGTCAATCTCAAATTTCTGGCAGTAGAAGGAACTGACAGTAGCTACTAGCAATAACCGTTAAACTGCGAAGGTGAACACATTCCGTGATGAAATGTTTGAAATCCAAGATGATGTCAACTTACTGAAAAACATTTGAGAAAACGTACGGCATATGAATTTTAATATCGGTCACTGAATCTGACATGGCGAAGTTAACAAAAGTTCAGCAGTGTCAAGTTTAAGCTGCGTCAATTATTACAAGTTTATGTAAATATCATTTAGAGAAAAACAACTTCATTTATAAATTAGACAAATAAACTTGCCGTTGTAATACGTTCTCCTTTTCCCCCTCCCCCGTGCCCGACTCAAACACACATTTTTCCTTTCTTTTCTTTTTTTCCCTTTTACATCTTTTCTTTCAATCAATCAATCAATCAATCAATCAATCAATCAATCAATCAATCAATCAATCAATCAATCAATCAATCAATCAATCAATCAATCAATCAATCAATCAATCAATCAATCAATCAATCAATCAATCAATCAATCATCTGCATTTAGGGATGTCGCCTAGGTGGTATACTTCCTGTAATCGTTCACCTAGCCTTTTCTTGAATGATTTCAAAGGACTAGACAATTTATCGAACATTCCTCGTGATTAATTATTTCAATCGTTTACTCATTGTCTTATAAATGAACTAGCTGATATACCCGCGCTTCGCTACGGGATTCTCAGAAAGACTGTCTTTGTGGTTTTCCTAACTGAAGTTATCGTAGATCATTACAGAAGCGTCAGTAGGAATGTAGCTATTAAAAGCAATGTTGTCATATAAAATACTCGATCAAATGGAGAACCTCACATTTTCTTTATATTAACGAACAATACTACGGTGCCGATCTAACAGTCCAGAATTCCAGAGCTGGAATGACCAGGCCGCAGACAGCCGTGAACACTCCTCTGCAATTATTCCGTTAAATATGCACACTGCTCATTCCAATCAGTGCTTCAGAGTGGGGATTGAATAGCTCGAATGCTATGATGAACTAGTGTGTTACGTACCAGTAGTATCAGAAAATGTATGAACCAGAGGAATGGCATGCTAAAGAAGAACGTTATTTGACTCCCCAGCTACTTCCCGCCAATATTCAGGTAGGCTGTTACACTCGGTACGACCGGGGGAGCTGGCTGTGTGGTTAGGGGCACGCAGCTGTGAGCTTGCATCCGGGAGATAGTAGATTTGAACCCCACTGTCGGCAGCCCCGAAGATGGTATTCCGTGATTTCCCATTTTCACAGCAGGTAAATGCAAAGGCTACTTCCTTCACACTCCTAACCATTTCCTATCAGATCGTCGCCATAATACCTATCTATGTCGGTGCGACGTAAAGCAAATTTTTAAAAAATACGCTGTACGCAGAAGTAATTCTATCTATCAGAGATGAGTGGCAACAGAATACACAAGGCACATCACAACAAATAATGGTCAATGTAACGTTATTGTTAATCAATTTTATGAGCTTTCTACAGTATATTGTAGGGCTTCACATTTAGTTTTCTTTCGACTCTGTGATATTAGGGCGTCTTATAAAATTGTTTATAGCGTAGACTGCAGTTCCTTATTTTCAGACTGTACGTACCGATTTTCATTAAATTCGGTTTACCCGTTTATTCGTGACTCGGCGCTGATATGGACTTAGTATTAAAATCCAAATTCATGTGATCATAGCTGGTACAGTAAAAATGTATAAGACATAAATGATTGGAAATATAGTACTATTTAACTTTAGTAATGTAGTAATTATCGATACGACCACTAATAATATAAATATTTCAGAATTAAATCTTAGGCCTTCCCCTAAACTACCATTTTACCCAGTGTCAATAAAATTATTTGTGGTCTAGATTGTAGCGACTTATTCCCCGACTTTGCATACCGATTTTCGTTAATATAGGACCATTAATAACATAAGCATTTGAGTACTACATTTTGGGCCTTCCCCTCAACTGCCATTCTTCTCAGCGTGAATAAAATTGTATACGGCCTAGATTGTAGCGACTTTGTACACCGATTTTCATTAAATTTTCTTTAGCCATTTAGTCTCCCGAGAGTTACTTTTATTTACACCTGCTTTTAAGCAAAACTCTTTCGCAAGAGTTGCGGTTGTCTTTCAATCGCATTACTGCTACACAAGCTGAACCTATATTCAACCAGATAACATTGAGACAGAAATCTAAGTTCATTCGATTGGCTCAGAAACAGGCAGTCCCTCGTACGAAAGCTGATGTTAGTAAAATCGTCGTCAGTATCTCCAAGAAGTACTTGACGATAACCAAACGGTAGTTCTAGCTAGAAGACTTCAATTTCACACTCGTTCTCTCTAAAGTTCCGACTGAGAAGTTAATTACTTCAGTTGAGGTAGCCACCTACAAATTACCTACGGATGATACTGAGGACGTACAACAGGAATGTGTGAGACTGGTAAGGTCTGCTGCGGTACCCGCACCTAATTTAACAAGAGGCGAGAGAAGAGCTCAGATGGAACTCAAATATGATTCTGAATTGATCATTATCTCAGCTGATAAAGGTAATGGCATGGCGGTAATGGACACTGACGAGTTTAACCACAAGACCTCGACTACGTTGCCAGAGCCTGTTTACAGACTGACCTCACGTCACCTTAGCACTCGAGCGTCCAACGCCACTGCGAAGCTCTTAAGGCAGTCCTCAATTTCAAAATAGGAGGTTATACATCTGTCTCCGGGAGACGCAGTGCCACAAAGATTATAAGGACTACCAAAAATTCATAAATAGTACGTTCCCCTCAGACCAATAATTAGTGCGAAACGTTCTCCTACATATGCTTTGGAAAAACATTATCTGAGAAAATATCTAAATTGTCAGCCATAATCTTTCAGTCCAGTGTACATCTGGTGAGTTTTGATGTAGAGTACTTGTTCACTACGGTGTCGATTGACTCGGTCATGTCTCTGATTGAACATCTGTTCCCCGGGGACATTACTAAGTCATTTCACCACTGCAAGACTTCCAGCTATTTCGTGTGGGATGAGCATTTTTACGAGCAAACCGATGGTGTAACTATGGGAAGTCCACCTTCAGCGGTAGTGGCTAATACCTTTATGGAGCACTTTGAGGAGCCTACTATCTCTTCGGCATCCGTCAAACCGATGATAGTAAGAAGGTATATTGACGATACATTTGTAGTCTAGACAGGTTTTGAGATAATACAATTATTTCTAAACCACCTAATTCATCCGTATCCTTCTATTAAATTATCTATGGAGTTGGATGCCTTCCTTTCCTGGACGTTCTAGTTTGAAAGTAATCGTATGGCTCCTTAGGGCACACAGTCCATCGTAAGCCTACTGAAACAAATCTCTACCTCTATACAGATTCTCACTACCATCCAGCTCAAAAATAGGGCATTCTCGTGATAATCATCACGAAAGTGAAACGAATTTATGACCCATCAACTGGCCGAATGGAGATGGACCACACTCAAAGTCACATTCATCGGTAATAGTTAAAACGATGTGTAGATTTATAGAGCCCTGCATCCCAGAGGGACGAATAAGCAAAGCTCACAGGATGAAGAAGTGAAGGGAACTGCCCACTTTCATTTTATCCACAATATCACAGACCGAATTGCCAAGATACTTCGCAAATCCATGTTTACAGTCACAAAAGTTGCTCTCAGTTTGTTGAAATTCAGCATCAAAGAGGAAAAAACAACCAAAAAGAAATATAACTCTGACTTTAAAGCTTTGAATAAATCTTTTGAATGTAGTAAATAGACCCATTCATGCTCGCACCTTCTTTCACCTCTGTGATTCACATAAAACATGGTAACAAGTGGTATCAGAGCGTGGGTGAATGGGTCTGGATAAAGCCCCTTTTGACGGCTAAACATTAATATCGTTCGAAACTCTAAAAAAATTCTTGGTTGCTGGAAATTTTTAAAATTTGTTAGTTTTCTATCAACACGTCTGGTCTTTGTGAAGTCCTTGCACACGCGTTATTGCACAAGGAGGAATTGATTTATGAGATTCTAATTAGGAAGGTCCAATCTGGAGGCACGGTTGTGGCAGATAATGCCAAACTTAAGGAATCCTTACAACTTCTTATTTGTATTCCGGTATTTGGGAGAGGGACATTGATGAGGCTCTGTCCACGATCACGGATAATACCACCGAGCTAGCTTTCGTAGTTAGTTTTTTGAAGTAATTAAGCCTTCGGCTAACCAACTTAAAAGAGTTGAGGCTAGGCTATTTCATTTTTATAATAGGGCTAGGGACCTATTGTCTATAAAATTGAAGGATGATCACGCTAAGGAAGCGAGTAATTTTTGGAACACCTGTGTGATATGTCTAGTAGGGTTAGTCAATTGTTGTCCGGGGCCGCTACTCCTAAAAGCGACCAGGTTCCTATGGTAAACTTGTCTACGGAGGAAGAACCTGGTAGGGCGATTGAGAGTAGGAAATCGGTTGCTACTCAACAAACATCTGGCCCATCGGAACAAGTATCTGACCATCTAAGACAACGTCCGCCCTTCTATATGAGTAACGCAGTGTTTGAGCCTTCTCAACCTCCAATGCCGTCCACTATAATGTCGCCCGGTTTCAGCAGTTTGCTTCACCCATTACCCATGTTGCTTTAAGGCATTTCGAAGTTCTCAGTAAGTTCCACTAACGAGGTGATTTCGTTCATAAGATTTTTAGTCGAGTTTCAAGATCATCTTTGCCTTGTCTCATTCTCAAATTCTCCAAATTATTTACCAATATTCGGTAGGCGTCCTCTCGGACAAAATAGTAAAAGCAATAGCTGATCGATCATCGGTAGAAGACTTCCACGCCCACCTCCTGGCTAAATCTATTCCTGCTAGAGCAATGCCATCCCTGATTCGGAAGTATTACTTTAGAGTACAGAGGTTGGACAAGAACCTTACCGACTTTATTCAAGATATAAAGTTTTATACCAGGGTATTTGCCCTTCATTTTCCGGAAGGCTAAATTGTGCAGACGATTGTAGAAGGAATCTCTCCGCCCTACTGGTCATACCTATGTTTTGCATCTCGGCCTCGAAACCTTCTCGGAACTCGAGGCAATGGCAGTGTCAGCCGAAGGCGTGAGGTATGCTGACACTTTACGAGTCACCAGCGAGCCCCCTACGTCATCTAACAGTTCTCGGCCACCACCTCGCCGAACCTTGTTATGCATGCGGATCAACTGAACACTTTAGGAATAAGTGTCCCTTGGTCAAATCGAGCGGAACTAGGAACGGAGCTGGTCCGTCCCAAGTTTGTTTCAAGTGCGGGTCGTTTTCCAATCTTGCTAAGAATTGCACTTGAAGTAACTGCACACCATCTTGTTGAACTTCTGGTGCTGCCTCCACGAATCCAAGTGATAAGAAGTGACTAGTTTCACCGGCTGAGTCACAATGTTCACCTTCCAGAGGCTCAGCCCCTGTTAGATTAGGCAACGAATCCTTCAAGGACAAAACCTCATCTAGTTTACCATTTGAAGGCCCTAGGGAATGCCTTAAAATTGCTTCGGAAACTCCAGGAATTGTACCATATCTCAAAATTGAATTAAATAACTAACCCACCATGGTTCAATTAGATTCAGGAAGCGTGAGCTCCATTATTTACAAAGAGTGGTATTATAAATTAAGGGCTTGTTGTAAATTTCCAGGTTGTTGTTCTGTTAAATGTGTTTCGGCAAACTCGCCACCATTGGACATTTTAGGCTTCCTTTTTGCTAAAGTGCGCATTAAAATGTACTTGGAAAGTTAATTTATTGATAGCTAAACAAGATTGTCTTGCCCAGTAATATTGGGGCCGTTTGTATGTGTCATTCGGTTCTAGTTTTCGATCTTCAGAGCACGTCGTGCACGTTCAAGGTTGCTATTAACTGTAATACTCCCCTTTTGAAGCGTAATTCTGTGTCATTTTCATCTATTTCGCCTACCCAGAGTGAGATATAGTTAGATCTTAGGCATCTGCCTGAGGATCAGGCTGAAAGTATTAGAAGGTTGTGTCAGCCTTTTCCTGATGTATTTTCAGATACCCTTGGCGTAACTGACCTTATTGAGTACAAGATTAAACTAACAGATTCTATTCCCTTTAGGTTTCCTCCGTGTAGGCTATCCTCACCTAAGATGAAGGCTCTTAAGGAAATCATTGAGCAGATGTTAAGGGATGGTATCATTCGACCATCCAAGTCGGCGTATTCGTCACCCATTTTTCTTGTACCTAAACCTCAAGGTGGTTTTAGGCCTGTGATTGATTACAGAGCTTTTAACCGTAAGGTTGTGTTACAATCCGAGAAGAGGAACTATTAAAATCCTGAGGTAATTTTTATTATTTTAAGGTTCACTAAACTGACTAGATTATCCTCTGTTTTTGTGTATTACAGTTAGCAACACTTCTACCTCTGTCCCCCAACTTCAAATATTGGCCAATATAAAATTTTGTATATCTATTTTCAGCCAATAGGATCCGTCTTGTACCTTTTCGAATATCCAGTTAAATTAGGAGGTGTGTCGGGCCTTAGCTCAGAGCTCTCTAGAATCTTTCTCTCGGGTATGAAAGTTGGTAGCTTTTCGAGCCACTTTGTCTTATTGATCGTCCAGTCTACTGAGTGTGTATTAATAGAGGAGGCGGAGGCGTCTCGCCCTTCATCGAGTATTCCCGCAGATTAATATAATGGCAGCCATTTAATAACTATGTGATAGCCCCTGAAGCTAGCTCGAGGGGAAGGTTTCCAATCGTTATAAAGTAAACTTAAATTTTCATCTTCAGTAATGTATATTTTATCTTCTAATGCAAATTTCAAAACAAGCCCAAGAAACTAGGCCGGAATTTGGGAATAGAGAGTGCGACACCCTATCGCGTTCCATATCAACTTGAATTTGAGGTGACTATGTTTTGTAACTGTTTTATGTCTGTAGCTTTTGTAACTTAAATTTTCTCCATCTAGTCACCTCAGTAGTATTGGCTTAGCCTCTGTAACTTCGGGCAGTAAGCCCAAATAGGGTTTTTATCTTTCAGTACAAATTTCAAGAGTGCAAGTGTCCGCCTCCACATCATTTTGATTTTTGGGCCAGTAACTTTAACCTGTGTTTTTCTCCCACAAAGGCCCGGTAGAATGGGTATTCGATACTCCTGTAAAATGTAATCATTTATGTTGAGAGGTTAGACTGTGGATTGTTTAAGACAGTGAATACTGTTTGAATTGTAAAATATAGGTTGCACCTCGAGAGGCCTGAAAGGTGTTATTTTATTGAGCAAAGATGCTCTGGTAGTAAATATAGAAGTTGAAGGTTGCCTTGAGAACGCAGTTAGAGTATAAGGTTTGGAGCGCCGTCCCCTAGATAAATTCATAGAGAATAGATGCTCTTTCTATTCTTGTAGAAGTGTTTAGTATAAATTTTGAATGGTGCCTTTCGGAAGGCGGTAACGTTGTGGAGCAAATGGTGCTATTGGAAGATTGTACTTAGTAGACCTGTCTCCTTGACTATTGAGTGAATGGAGCAGTAGTGCTCAAGTAACTTTCGTAAAATTGGGAGCTTGAAGCTCATATTGTTGGAGGGGAATTTTGTTGATTTTTTGAGTTATCCAATCTTGTATTTAAGTTCATGAGCTAGTTCTGTACCTGAAATATTGTTCTGTCGCTGAGCGACTTGTTTTGATGGATTTCAGCATCAAAGAGGGGGGAACAACCAAAAGGAAATATCACTCTGATTTTAAAGCTTTTAATTAATCTTTTGATTGTCGTAAATAGATCCATTCATGCCCGCTCCTTCTTTCACGTCTGTGTTCCACAAAACACGGTAATAATAATAATAATAATAATAATAATAATAATAATAATAATAATAATAATAATAATAATAATAATAGGTTGTTTACTGGATAGAGCACTGGTTTTCTGAAACCATGTTCGTAGGTTTGATTCCAGTTCATTCGTTAGTGTTTACGGGTGCTCAAATACGCCAGTCACGCACTGGAACGTAAAATGTATCCTGCGCGACAAAGCTTGGGTGTTTCCTAAAAATTTCCTAAAAGCAGTGGGATGTAAAGTCTGAAACAATATTAATAATGGTATTTGTCTAAAGTCCCTTCAATCATTGCAGGAATTAAAGGGCACCAGAGAGTCTAAATGTTGTCATGCAGGAGTTATTTAAGGCAACAGAATGGAGTTGTTGCATTTAAACACTATCAAATGTCGTCGATCTTCGACAAATTCGAAGCTATTAGCTTTCAACCACCACGATAACCGGCTGATCGATAAGGTAATTGAATACAGTGGACCTTAGTTACAATTTTGGCCTCACGATTTCAAAATTTCAACATTTATAATAGAACGGGTTTACTACAACATTACCAACAGAATAAAGTCATTATCCGGGTGAGCAGCTCAAACGGTAGAGCACTGGCCTCCTGAGCTCAAGTTGGCGGGTTCGACCCCGTCTCAGTCCGGTGGTATTTGAAAGTGCTCAAATACGCCAGCCTCGTGTTGATAAATTTACTGGCATGTGAAGAAACTCACGCGGGACAAAGCACTGGCACTCAGCGTCTATCAAAACCTTAAAAGCGGTTAGCAAGACGTAAAACCAATAACATGTGTGTATGAAATTAATGACTCCTATACGCAGGTCAATGGACACAAGTGAAGAAGTGTACCTTTGAGTCGCGCATAGTGCCGTTCCTTCATTCCTTATTCTGAGAGCTAATCAGTACAGTGACAAGGAAGCACATTCCATGCGCCTGGAGAGAAAAGACCAGAGAGTGAGTAAATTACTTTCTTCTAATCCGGACGTCGGACAAAATGAGGTGAATTGTTCTGGGACTCCGGGATATCACGACAAACTTCTTGTCACAGAGCCAATCAACGAGAGTTCCTCATCACGACCTAACTAGGTTCACCAGAAATGTTTCGATCGAAAAGAGTATATTGTTAAACATTTTAAATCTGAAGAAATTATTATGACCTTTATTAACTTGTACATGCCCATTCAGCTATCGAGAAAAGACATCGCTGTTGACCTCCTTTGTCAAATAAAATCAACAAAATATTTATATTGTTGATTCTCTACAGCTGACCACTGAACACCCAGAAGTCATATGAATAAATAAATTATCTGCTGTTGAAGAAAAATGTAGAAAATACCTCAAACCGTGAGGATGAGAAACGGGAATATGTTATAGAAAGTAGGTAGGAAAACAGAGAACGCTTCCATAGAAATACGAATAATCTATAAGGTGATGCATTCTAAAAGCTTTTCTCTCTGATTTAAGAGTAAGAGGGAAATTTTAGAATTGTTTTTATACATGACCCCAAGAGAAGTAGTTCACACTGTGTAGACAAGGATTTCTATAACAAGGAGCACGGAAGTGATTCTCACTAATATCAAGTGAAGGAGAAGTGGAAGCACAAAAATAATACTAATTGGAGCATTCATTAACTATAATAATTTACTTGCAAAATCTTTTGTTTCTCTACGTTTATTCATCCAAGCAGAACGTTACAGCTACACGTTTCCGGGAAATGTTACTATTTATCTGGGCCAAAATTCTAAAATATATTGAATTTGTTCCATTTTTTCACTGATATTACTCAACTCCAGGAGATAGGTACGGTGGGAGCTTTTCTTTTAGTAAGTACTGTTTCTGTATATTTCAAGTGCATATTTAAGCATGCGCGATGGATTCCTTCATCAGTTGACATGCCAGATGCAACGGTGGAGATATGCAGATAGTGTGGCCATCTTGTAGTGAGTATTTAAAATGTGGAAGACGATAAATCAACCCACAGACTGTGGGACAAGGTCCATGGTTCGTTTCTTGAATGCACGAAACATTACACCAACAGACATCCATCGCCAAGAGCAACAGGTGTTTGGTGAAAGTGTAATGTTGGATGGATGATGAGGAAGTGGGTTCGAATGTTTAATGAAGGTCGTCAACTCTTGTCATAGATGATTTGATATTTGAGGTTGAAGCAAAAGTTCGTGAGAAGAGACGGTGCACAGTTTAATCACTCTCCCTGTTTTGGGTGACTTTCAACACAGGCGGAATCTTTCTTGATGAAGGGATACAACAATGTATGGTCCTTATGACGTGTGGAGTAGTTTAAGGTGTGTATAATCCAATGAAACTTACAAATGTGTTTTTTAGTAAAATATGTTGCTACTTACTTTAAAAACGCACCTCGTAGTTCCTTAATAGTCAGGGGTTGTTTATGCATGCTTACTGCATTGCGATATTAGATCCCACTAACTTATCAGTAACCATGACTTGTAGTATCAAGATTACAGATCACCCTTCAAAAGTCTTCCACATCGGCCGTAGTCGAGTCATGGTGGCATTAAAGTTATGTTACTGACATCTGCTTCAGGAATGTGGTAAAATATATATCTAGAAATGTATTAAATATCAACAGGCTCTAATTGACAACCTCCTGTGAGATGTAGCCACCACAGGGCCCCAGATGTGTCGAGAATTACTTCTTCTTACTGTGATGGGCCCGGCCTCTTTCCTTGGTTGCCTCGTATTATGTTCCTCTCCGATGATATTAGGTTTCTTAAGAAAATGGAATATTTAATTCCTCTTCATGGCCCTTACTTTTCCTTAGATGATTTTCTTACATTTTGAAAGATTAATAGTCATGCTAGTTAATCTTCAACTCATGTTAAGAGGGCAGATATTCGCGTACCTTGTTCCCTTAAAAGAACAATCAAGTTCACGAAGTGGTAAATTTAAAGCTCTGTTCGAATATTTTCCATAAGTATATATTTCTAGCCATTCAATCTGACTAAAGATGTTGTACAAGGGATATATTCTATGATTGGAACAGCTTACAATTAAACGATTCCAATCATATGAAATCAAAATCTTACTACCTTCATGTACATTTTCCACAGTTGTTATCAGCTGTGCACCCCTAACCGCACGGCCAATTCACCCGGTAAGGAGATTTTTATACACGGTTGAAATTGATACGAATCCATCTTGTGTTAGACGTTATAAAGCAGATGAAACTGTTGAACACTTGTGAATGTGAAGCCCTAGCCATCGACTTGGGACTCACAAATGTCTATAATGCCCCTTTCAGTACGCTCACAACACTAACACTAATTGTGGAATAGTACAGGGAGACCAAACTATGAAAAGCACAGTAGATCTAATTGGTCAGAGTACATGGTGATGCAGTGACCTCACACGTGTGACCTAATCTATAATATCTTACTGGTGGGTGGCAGTGTTACGAGATTGACGATTACTGTGCACTTCCCTCTGGATCAGTAGGACGCCTTGACTAGGTAACTTAGTATAGAGCGTGCTCTTAGTCAGCAAATCGAGCAGTTTGGGAGGTCTGATAGAATAGATGATAGTGAAGGGGCTGGTACAAGTAAGTGGAGCAACTTCAGGACTCAGTTAAGGGCCCCGACGTCGCCAACCCACGTCCCCAATTTAAGAGTCCGTGGGACCCCTTTTAGTCGTCTCTTATGATAGGTAGAGGATACCGTGGGTGTTATTCTACTGCCTCTACTCACAGGGGGAGGTGAGACAAGGTAGTTGACTTTCAGTCCAACTGTCCAACCTTTATATTGGAGAGGCGTTGAAGCAGAGAGTCGAGTTGAATAGTGACCGGCTTCCCACCAAGGTGGTCACGATTCAAATCCCGGCCGTTACGTGGTTTTTAAAATAAAAAGATAATGCCCCCAGAATCGTAAAACTGGAACTTTGTGGCTAAGATCACGATATTAATAGTCATGTAAAACTTCACGCTTGCCTTTCTTCTCATTTGTTTTACATGTATTTAGCACGTGACATAGCAATGGTCTATTATTCGTATAACAGACGACAGGCCGAAAAAGAAAGAAAAGACAAACTATATATTAACATATGTATATCATCTTCTGCGACTACGAAAAAAATAGCATTAAGAAATTGATATGTGACAGAAATTTTGCCCAAGTGTAAATAAATCGAGATAAGGAGGCTGACATTCTCAGAAGCCGTCAATTGCTCAGGAAGCATTATTTTTCTGATGAACAATTTATTTACATCGCACCGACATAGGTAGGTCTTATGAGCGACGATGTGATAGGAAAGGGATAGGAATGGGAAGGAAGCAGCCGTGCTCTTAATTAAGGTACAGCCCCAGCATTTTCCTGGTGTGAAAATGAGAAACCGCCGGGCTGAGTGGCTCAGACGGTTGAGGCGCTGGCCTCCTGACCCTAACTTGGCAGCTTCGATCCTGGCTCAGTTCGGTGGCATTTGAAGGTGCTCAAATACGTTAGCTACGTGTCGGTAGATTTACTGGCACGTAAAAGAACTCCTGCGGGACTAAATTCCGGCACCTCGAAGTCTCCGAAAACCGTAAAAGTAGTTAGTGGGACGTAAAGCAAATAGCATTATTATTATTATTATTATTATTATTATTATTATTATTATTATTATTATTATTATTATTATTATTATTATTATTATTATTATTATTATTATTATTATTTAAAATGAGAAACCACAGAAAACCATCTTCAGGGCTGGGGGATCGAACCCACTATCTCCTGAATGCAAGCTCATAGCTGCACGCCTCTACCCGCGCGGTAAACTCCCTCGGTTGTTATTCTTCTTCTTGGTCTTTTCCGAAATACTTGAAGTTGAAACTACATGTGTACTGAGCCCAGTTCTCAGCCGGATACCCTTCCTGACACCAACCCGATATGGAAAGATGTATTCACTATTTTGTGCTTCTGTGGTAATTTGCATTCTGATACTCTGTACGTAGATGAAGATTTATATTAAGACGAACACAAACACCTAACCCCGAGCTACAGGAACTAACCGGACACGTTGTGCCGTTGAGACACCACAGTAGGACAAGGCAGTGACGAAGCACGGTGCACTAGCCGCCAGCGCCTTGGAGCTAATGAGCCCACTGCTACACTGGAGCGAAACGGTGGTAATTTCACGATTGAAAATACCTAAAAAGCTTAAATATTTTTAGCATTTGCAATCGATGAAATAAAGTTATAGTTTCCTTCTGGGAACTTAATTTTTGAGGTAAGCTTTTTGTTTCTCGTCTTCTCAGCCGTCTGGACTCCGTCTGGTACAACCAGCCTCTAGGATTCCCAACAACTACGATATGGCTTAGCAACTGAAGCTACGTGCACTCTGTCTCTCCATAAAACCCGGAGGATCCTTTATCAACAGTAGTGTTGAAAGTTGTGCAGACTCTTCTAGTGTTTGTTTACAGTTGTCCAAGCCCCACAACTGTTTTTAAAGACTATTCAATTACTATAGATTTTACGAGAATCAGAGTATTGTAATTTTGACACACAGCAGTTCTTAATGCACTGTTCTTTTAACACCTTCTATTGTCACTAACTTCAGCCGGCATCAAACACGCTCTGTTAGGAAAAGAAAGACAACGAATAACCTACTGCGCCACTGAGGTCAGCGCGCGATATTGTATATCAATTAAGACGTAACTAAGTGGGGATTATTTTTGGAGAACCGTTTACCTATGCAAAGAACCATTTCCGTAAATTACATGCGGTAACTTGAATATTTCCTAGACAGAGCCATCTCGTCACAGTTACCAACAAACATTCTAGAATTCAAGTTGGCTCGAGTTTCAGTTGTTGAGATTACGCTGTCTGGGCTCCTAATCTTGCCTCTGCTCGACTAATTCCGCCGGATGGACAAGCTGATGCAGATAATATCCCAGGGTTTCCACAATCATTATCTAGCAAAGTACTGGACGAGACGTGTTCGATCACACTAACTCCAAACTCTTTGCTGTTATACAACGATAGGCTAATACATTCTAGGTGAACTTACTACTACTGCATGAGCAGATTCCAAAACAGAGATCTGTTAAACGATTTAGTTTAAAGACTCGACATTCTTTTACTCATATAAGGAACTTTCCGCTAAATGTGGCAGTACCTGCTTTAACATCCACTTCAAGTCGATGCCCTTTAATTTCAACTTTCCCCCACAACAAAGATGTATCAACAAATCCATGGATAAAAACTATAACGTAGGCCAATTTGATAAACAACTGAAAATATGATGAAGTTGTTTGAGAACAAACTCGTCATACTTTACTCCCAGACCAGATACCATGATTAAGCGAGCATAGCAATAACATATGTAAATTGATACGGAGGTGATAGCAGACACATTGACAGGCTGTGATTTGACAAGCGTGGTGAAAATAAGTCGGCCCGTGTAGAAGTTTCCTGCAAAAAAATAGTCCGTAGTAAATTATATTTCCCTATTTATCTCAGATTTCTAAAAAGGCAAATTCAAGAATGCTAAAAGCACTAAGGGTGCTCAAAAATTTGGTAGAAATAACATTGAAATTTGCGACTTCCTTTATACTTTAGGTTTATCATTTTAAAATGCATTAGGAATACGAAATTCGAAATGTAATATATTAAAACCTAATACATTAGGAAAATAATGATACAAAGCATATACCTGGAGGATTTAAATAACTCTCATTTAAAGCGATAAGAAAACCATTACATACAAACGTTACAAATTTTGTTTATATTTTTATACACCCCTGTAGAACACAAGTGGCTGTCGGACTGTCAGAAGAAATTATCCTTTTGTTTTACAATTGGCTTTACGTCGCACTGACACGGATAAGTCTTATGGCGACGATGGGAGAGGAAAGGGCGAGGAGTAGGAAGGAACTGCCAGGTGTGAAAATGGGAAACAACGGAAAGCGATATTCAGAGCTGCCGATAGTGGGGTTAGAACCCATTACCTCCAGAATGCAAGGTCACAGCTGCACGCCCCTCAGCGCACTGTCAACTCGCTCGTTGAAGAAATTATCTTTATATCGGTTTACGACTATACAATCCACCGGATGTCCTTAACCCGTTAGAGGAGAGATCCTCACTTGGACTATGTGTAAGTAGGGTAGCATCCTGCTTCATGAATTAACCGGGCTCAGAACATTTTAACAAGCCTCGGACCTATGGAGTAACGGAGTCCCACACCCATTTGACAGGCGAGGGACTCCTTGGAAACAACATGGCGAACGCAATGGAATTCAATATTAATGGGGCTTATTGAAGAAAGAAAGTAGAACTGGCTGAGTCAGCAAAGAGGATTCATCTGGATGTGCTAGGAGTAAGTGATATTCGGGTAATGGGTGATAATGAGGAAGAGATAGGAGATTATAAATTGTACTTGACGGGTGTTAGAAAGGGAAGGGCAGAGTGTGGGGTAGGGATGTTTATCAGGAATACCATTGCGCGGAATATAGTTTCCGTTAGGCACGTAAATGAGCGAATGATGCGAGTAATTTGGCAGTTGGAGGAATTAGGACGAGAATTGTCTCATTGCATTCACCTTGTGAGGATGCAGATGAGGATGAAGGTGACAAGTTTTATGAATCATTGAGTAACATCGTAGTCAGAGTCAACAGCAAGGATAGGATAGTGCTGATGGGCGATTTCAATGCGAGAGCTGAAGGATACGAAAGGGTGATTGGTAAATGCGGGGAAGATGTGGAAGCTAATGGTAATGGGAAGCGTATGCCGGACTTCTGTGCTAGTATGGGATTAGCAGTTACGAATACATTCTTCAAGCATAAGGCTATTCACCGCTACACATGGGAGGCTGGGGGGTACCAGATCCATAATAGACTATATCTTAACCGACTTCGAATTCAGCAAGTCTGTTAGGAACGTAGGAGTTTTCTGGAGATTTTTCGATGATACAGACCACTACCTGATTTTTAATGAACTAATTATCTCTAGGCCTAGGGTAGAGAACCACCCCATCACTTGCCGAGGTAACTGACAGTGGAAGCCTGTACCTTCCACCAATCCAAGGACCTTCATGGCCTGTAGGGAGATGACTTTGCTTAGGGTAGAGAAAGTGAAATCTGTCTACAAACGAAAATAAGACAGAAGCACATGGATATGTTTAGTGAGAAGTTTCGAACAGTAGACAGTAAGCAGGTTCAGGATATAGAAAGAGAATGGGTGGCATACAGGGATGCTGTAGTAGATACAGCAAGGGAATGCCTAGGAACAACTATGTGTAAAGATGGAAAAAGCGAACATCTTGGTGGAATGATGAAGTGAGAGCGGCTTGTAAACGTAAAAAGAAGACTTGTGAGAAATGGCTCCAAACAAGGACCGTGGCAGACAGGGATTTGTACGTAGATGAAAGAAACAGAACGAATCAAGTAGTTGTTGAATCCAAAAAGAAGGCATGGGAGGATTTTGGTAATAACCTTGAAATGCTAGGTCAAGCAGCAGGGAAAGCTTTCTGTACAGTAATAAAGAATCATTGGAAGGGAGGGAAAAAGGAAATGAACAGTGTTTTGTGTAATTCAAGTGAACTCATAATAGATCCCAGGGAATCACTGAACAGGTGTAGGGAATATTTTGAACATCTTCTAAACGTAAAAGGAAATCTTCTTGGTGGTGTTGCGAACAGCCAAGCTCATGGGGAGGAGGAAAATGATGTTGGTGAAATTACGGTTGAGGAAGTGAGGAAGTGGAAAGGATGGCAAATAAACTCCATTGTCATAAAGCAGCAGGAATAGATGAAATTAGACCTGAAATGGTGAAGTATAGTGGGCTTCATAGAATAGTAAGATTAGCATAGAGTGCTGGTAAGGTACCTTCGGATTGGACAAACGCAGTAATTGCACCGATTTTTAAGCAAGGGAACAGGAAGAATTGCAACAACTATCGAGGTATCTCATTGATTAGTATACCAGGCAAAGTATTCACTGGCATCTTGGAAGGGAGGGTGCGATCGGTGGTTGAGATGAAGTTGGATGAAAACCAGTGTGCTTTCAGGCCACAGAGGGGCTGTCAGGATCAGATTTTCAGTGTGCGCCAGGAATAGTGCTACGAGAGAAATAGGCAGTTGTGTTTATGTTTCGTAGATCTAGAGAAAGCATATGACAGGATACCGAGGGGAAAGATGTTCGCCATACTGGGGGACTATGGAAATAAAGGTAGATGATTAAAACCAATCAAAGGCATTTATGTTGACAATTGGGCTTCAGTGAGAATTGATGGTAGAACGAGTTCTTGGTTCAAGGTACTTACAGGGGTTAGACAAGGCTGTAATCTTTCACTTTTGCTGTTCATAGTTTACATGGATCATCTGCTGAAAGGTATAAAGTGGCAGGGGAGGATTCAGTTAGGTGAGAATGTAGTAACCAATCTGGCCTATGCTGGTGACTTAATCTTAATGGCAGATTGTGCCTAAACCCTGCAGTCTAATATCTTGGAACTTGAAAATAAGTGCAATGAGTATTATATGAAAATTAGCCTTTCGAAGAATAAAGTGATGTCAGTAGGTAAGAAATTCAACAGAACTGAATGTCATACTGGTGATACACAGCTGGAACAGGTAGATAAAAGCAAGTATGTAGGTTGTGTGTTCTCCCATGATGGTAATATAGTAAGTGAGATTGCAGTAAAGCTAATGCAGTGAGCTCGCAGTTGCGATCAACAGTATTCTGTCAGAAGGAAGTCAGCTCCCAGACGAAACTATTTTTATATTGGTCTGTTTTCAGAGCAACTTTGCTTTAAGGGAGCGAAAGCTGGGTTTACTCAGGATATCTTATTTATAAGTTAGAATTAACAGATATGGAAATAGCGAGAATGATCGCTGGTACAAACAGGTGGGAACAATGGCAGGAGGGTACTCGGAATGAGGAGGTAAAGACTAAGTGAGGAAAGAATTCGAGGGATGAAGCTGTACGCTTGAATCGACTTCGGTGGTGGGGTCATGTGAAGCGAATTGAGGAGGATAGTTTACCTAGGAGAATAATGGACTCTGTTATGGAGGGTAAGAGAAGTAGAGGGAGACCAAGACGACGATGTTTAGACTCAGTTTCTAACCGTTTAAAGATAAGAGGTAGGCCTATAGAACTGAATGAGGCCACAGCATTACGGCAAATCGAGGATTGTGGCGACGTTTAGTATGGGTATGGGAGTGAAAGATGGGTAGATTCACGATATCTTATTCATAAGTCAGAAGTTACAGACTAGGAACTAGCGAGAATGATTGTTGGTATAAACAGCAGGTGGGAAGAATGACAGGAGGTTGCTGAAAATGAGGATATGAAGGCTAATTTAGGAATAAACTTGATGGATGAAGCTATACCTATCAAAAGGCTTATGGCGTAGGGTCATAATCAGGCGACTGGGTGGATACGTTACCTAGGAGAAAAATGAACTGGGACGTGTAAGGTAAGACTCTCTTCTTCGGCTCTCGAATGGAAGTTCACAAGCTCGGTCTCAGTTTTTAATGATCTAATTATAAGGGGTGTAGAACTAAACGACGGATATACAGTATGCTGACATTTTAAAATTCAGGATACTGATCTGAAAATGTAATATTTGGGAAATTATTAAATCGCGTGAGACAAACTGAGTTGAAAATCGGTATGGATATACCTCAGACATTCAGAGCCATTAATATATATTTACTGGTCTTGCGCGTGTTTTATCTGCTAAACATAAAAATAATGGGGGAGTGGTTAGGCCTATTACCAAATAAATCCAGAAACGCGTAGTTAAAATCCAATTTTCTACGAAAAAGGGTCGTATGAATTTTCTCTGGAACATTTTTTGCTATTTGTTTAACTTCGCACTAGCATATCGAATGTTTTCGTCGACGGAGGGATGGGAAAGGGCTAGGATTGGGAAGGCAGTGGCCGTGGCCTTAATTAATGTACAGCCCCAGCATTTTCCTGGTGCGGAAATTGGAAACCAAAGAAAAACCTCTTCGGGGCTTCCGAAGGTGGATTTCGAACCCATTTTCTCCCGAATGCAAACTTACAGCTGCGCGCGACCCTAACCGTACGGCGAACTCGCTCGGTCTCCTTATCTCTAATGGCTCTGCGTTTCAGGGCACCCGCAGACTGAGCGCTGTTCGGCTGGGTATTTGACCGATTTTTGGTAGGTTCTGATAATTCACACTGGATACCCGAGTGTGAGAAAGTTGCTGCCAAAAAATTACACGTCACCAAAGGGTACAAAATGTAGTTAGTGACATCACCAACTATGACCTGCCAAGAACGGGTGTGTTCTGCAAGTAATAATTTAACATCATTTGTTTTATGTTCCACCAAGGTTTTCGGAGACGCCGACGGGTCGAAATGTTGTCCCGAAAGTGATGCTTTACATGCTGATAAATATGCCAGCACGAGGCTGACGTATTCGAACATCTTCATACAACATTGAACTGAGCTGGGATCGAATCAACGAGTTTGAACTAAAAGAAAGAGGCCAGTGGTCTAACCCCAAACCCGCTCAGCCCAGTGAAAGTACTCAGAGAAAGAATAATGGAACATTCTGATCATCAGCGCCGATATGAGAGTTTGAAGGGGTGAGGGGGGCAGACCTGGGGGTAAGAACGGTACTACCGCTTCTACGTAATACTGACTTTCAAATCATTTTCTTGAAATAAAAACGCCTGACTAGACTAGATTTTTGCCTTTCCCTGAGAGCTAGAGGTGGGCCGCGGCCCCACCTTGTCCCCTGGAATGGACGTCCTTGATTCTGATTGGCATATTCACTAATTAATAAAATCTTCACTGTTCTACCTTTTTTTTTATTGCTGTATAAGTTGCTCTGAATTTTGTTTACTAGTTGCTTTACGTCGCACTTATGGTGACGATGGGATGGGAAGGGGCTAGGAGTGGGAAGGAAGCGGCCGTGACCTTAAGTAAGGTACAACCCCAGCATGTTCCTGGTGCGAAAATGGGAAACCACAGAAAACCATCTTCAGGGCTGCTGGCAGTGGGATTTGAACCCACTATCTCCCGAATACTGGATACTGGCCGCAATTGAGGGACTGCAGTTATCGAGCTCGGTGAATTTTGTTTCCTTAGGTGACAGGTTGGGAGAACTTGTAAGCCAAAGCACAACCTCAGCCCTACCTAGGCTCATCATAAACATTAAAACTGTGCACAGAGGCACTGTTAAGAAGTTTACAGTTGAAAGAAGGAAGAATAACGGGAATATTACACCGTCTTTACAGAAATCTTATGAGAAAACGGACGAAAAACGGCAAATGTCAAATTTCACAGGGTTCATAAGCTTAAACGTCACAGGGTTGGAAAAGGAGGTGATTTGACCGACGTTGTCAGACAGGAATGCAAGTGGGAAGCTAGGTAATTGGAAGTAATGAGCAGTCAGCTGGTCACAACTCCACGCTCACAAGATGTAAGTCCATGGAGAATATTTTAATTTAGTACGACTCTGTTGGTCCGCTTCTGTAGTGTAGTGGTTAGTGTGATTAGCTGCCACCCCCGGAGGTCCGGGTTCGATTCCCGGTTCTGCCACGCAATTTGGAAAGTGGTACGAGGGCTGGAACGCGGCCCACTCAGCCTCGGGAGGTCAACTCAGTAGAGGTGGGTTCGATTCCCACCTCAGCTATCCTGGAAGTGGTTTTCCGTGGTTTCCCACTTCTCCTCGAGGCAAATGCCGGAATGGTACCTAATTTAAGGCTACGGCCACTTCCTTCCCTCTTCCTTGTCTATCCCTTCCAACCTTCCAATACCCCGCAAGGCCCCTGTTCAGCATAGCAGGTGAGGCCGCCTGGGCGAGGTACTGGTCATCCTTCCCAGTTGTATCCCCGACCCAGAGTCTGAAGCTCCAGGACACTGCCCTTGAGGCGGTAGAGATGGGATCCCTGGCTGATTCCGAGGGAAAAGCCAACCCTGGAGGGTAAGCAGATTAAGAAAATAAGAAAGGACGACTGTGTTGTAGGTTTTGTAGCTTTGCCTTACAGTTATTTTCTTTTCTTTTCGTACCTTTTCCCAATTATCTAATTTGACACTAACATGGGTTTGGCCCCGTTTATAGCCGGATGCCTTTCCTGATGCCAATGCCAGCTAGTTTGCTCTAAAGCTACTTTGACTATATAACTGGCGTTCTTCAATCAATAAATACACCTTCAATTTATCACCTGTTAGTCTTGGAAACTTGTAAGCAGCTTACTATATTTGAAACCCTGTCTAAATGTATTCGTATTCTTTTTTAGAAAATGGTGGCAGAGTTTGTATAGGTCTATCAAGCAATGATTGATAACAACGTTGCAGGTTTTATATCTCAATAACCACTTTTTACGGTTTTCGAAATCTTGTCCAGCAGAAGTATGTCATGTGCCAATAAATCTAAGGTCACGAGGCTGGCGTATTTGAATACGTTCGGATACAAGCGGACTGAGTTGGGACTGACTCCACCAACTTAGGCTAAGAAGGTCAGCATTCTACGCTATCCGATTATCTGACATTATTTATTTTGCCAGGTACACTATTTTTCGAGGAGATCAAATTCATTGTCATGTGTACTTCTCGGTACTGCTGCCATCTTCACAAGGATATTGTGTAAACATACAGTATTTCGAGGTTCTAATTGTTTTGGAATACTTTCAAAATCTCCACTATTTAGAAATCTGACAGTTTTGTAGACATACAGTCATACGTAAATTTTTATTGGTATGATAACACAATAGGTAGGGTCTGCTGTAGGTTTCTATCATTTACTATCGCTACTTGCATACTTAATTTCGCCCGCCCAGTGGCTAAGATTGTTAAGGCGTCAAGTCTATATGGTATGACACCATGGTTATCAAGTTCAAATCCCGTTGCTGGAAAAAATTTCACCATGAGAATGTTGGCCGGTATGGCTTTTGGTGCCGGGAATGTCCGAGGACCAGTTCGGCTCGCCAGGTGCAGGTCTTTGGATTTGACACCCGTAGGTGGCCTGCGCTTCGTGATGAGGATGAAATGATGATGAAAACGACACATACACCCAGCCCTCGTACCAGCGGAATAAACCAATGATGGTTCCATTTCTCGACCCTGCCTGTAATCGAACCCGGGACCCCTGTGATCAAAGGCCAGCACGCTAACTATTTAGCAATGGAGACAGGCGGTGAGTTAGGTGAAGTAGTACTATACAATTTCTAATCACTACATTGTCCGCCAAAAGCCTGGATTCCATCAACTCTCCGCAGTGCCCATATGGATTGAAGGCATATGGCGCTGTTGATGGTGATTCATCCGTCGGATGGGGACGTAACGCCTTGAGCAGACCCCTTCGTGCTATTCGACAGGAGTAGGCTGTGTGCCGGCACAAGTTTTAACCCTTCCCCTTCCTGCTATCATGTATCGCGTCATTCATTTAATCTAATTAAATCCTCTGATGGGGTTCGACGTCAGGAAGGACATCTGGTCGTAGAAACTCCCTACGAAAATTCATATCACTTCATACCTGACCCCGTAGAGAAACGGAACAAAGATTGGACACATACACACACTTGTAGACTTAATTTCGATACGTGCATGAACAATCAACATCATAACAACAAGGCAGGACATACACACAATTCTTACGCAGTAAGAAGTCATCCATGTGGCATCGACTTAAAATACTATAATTCGGACAGGTGAGGGTTTAGGATGTTAAAGCAAAGTTTGTAGTTTTATGTTATTTACTGCTGATTTTGTGCTCATATCCATGGGACCTATGAGCCTCCGTGGCTCAGACGGCAGCGCGTCGGCCTCTCACCGCTGGATACCGTGGTTCAAATCCCGGTGACTCCATATGAGATTTGTGCTGGACAAAGCGGAGGCGGGACAGGTTTTTCTCCGGGTACTTCGGTTTTCCCTGTCATCTTTCATTCCAGCAACACTCTCCATTATCATTTCATAGCGTTTATCACCCATTAATATAAATCACCCTGGGAGTGGCGACCCCATTGTAATAACAGTCTATGTATGTTTCATTCATTACATCCCTGACCCGGTCAATGACTGGAAAACAGGTTGTAGGTTTTCATTTTCATCCATGGGACCTCCTGTTTTGCGTGAGATCCGAACCACAAACAAGTGAATCTTCATTTCAAATATCCCATGTAGGCTACATGGACAGGGAACCACAGTGGGCTATTGCCCTGCTCCATGGCTAAATAGTTAGCGTGCTGGCCTTTGGTTCAAGGAGCCCCGGGTTCGATTACCGGCTTCGGGGATCTTAACCGTAATTGGCTATTTCCACTGGCTCGGGGACTTGGTGTGTGTGTGTCGTTCCCAAATAGAAAATATGCTGAAAACAAGAGAAAAATCAATAAAATAAAAATGTGTAAATGATACGCCCCCCATACGATATTATTATTATTATTATTATTATTATTATTATTATTATTATTATTATTATTGGATTGCAAAATATACATATAGAACTTCGAAACACACAGATTAACAAAGAATCAAAGCGCTGATTGTCGTTACAATGTTGGACTACACACGAACTTCATCACGATCTTGGGGTCGCTATTATCACCACCTTGCGCGTACCTTACCACATATTTTTTGGCATCTACAGCTCTATGAGTCCGTCATGCAAGGCTTTTATTATTAACCCCGCACTTTGCCTAAAGTTCCACTCCTTTTGGATAGGCTCGATTAATTCGGTGTTTTTGAGTAATTTTTCCCAGTCTTTTGATTGCAAGTTGTTATTATTTGGTATAATTATATCAATTAGCCACACCATTCGGTGCTGTTTGCCGATAAAAAATTAAATGTAGTCTATTTCTTGAGACAATGCGTTTAGTAAAAACTGATTGATCCCAGTAAAGACGATTATTAGGCCTGTAATTTTCAAGCACCGATACAGGTTGGAATTTGTAATACGGCTGTCTCTCGGATGTTAGAAGACCATGCTTCACAGCGAGTTTCTTATCTAGAATCTTTGAATTGTGGCGTGCTGTATATTCTGGGTTTGTCAAACCTATATAGCTTGATGTGATATCTTGAAGTGACTCGACTGAATTACATCCATATCCACCGTGGTCTTCTGAAACTGATGTATCCTTGACGATTACTTTCAAGTAGTTACTTGTGGGTATTACTTGGTCTTGAATTGCCATCATGAAGCCTTCCTTCTCAGTAAACAATTGCCCAGGAGTTAGCCATTAGTTCGACGCTTGCATATCGACGTAATTCCAGCCAAACTCATCGGAGTGTCTGCCATGAAGAGGTTTTCTCATCCATATACTCAATTTTTCTTCATTGGCAGAGAGATTTTCTGGGCGTTGGTGTTTGCTAATGTACAATGATGACTTGTCAGCCTTGCGTGTAATGGGTGTAATGCTGTCTCTCTCTGATTGAACAAATGCTCTATGTCCAGTCCATTCACTTGTTGCTTGCGTTGTTTGATTATGTCCAGTATGTTATTCCGCCAAGGTTTCGGGAGAGTGTTGTTCTTTCTATTGATGGCTTTGGATAATGTCTACTTTCTTTGGTCATCAGAACCCTACTTTTTCGTTTCAGAGATTCCACGTCTGTGTTACTCAAGTTTATAATTACGAATTAGTATCCTAAAACCGAAACAGCACAGATGTTGATCCCTATGAACATTTTTTCATTTAAGTTTTCATTTATGATCTTGAAAACTCATTTGGCAAATCCCCTTGTCAATTCCAATTTCGTTTTATTATTATTATTATTATTATTATTATTATTATTATTATTATTATTATTATTATTATTATTGTTATTATTATTACCAACATCTATATTTAGTATGTTAATACATATTGGGATCATTTTGTTTGTTTTACCTCATGACGAATCAGGTATCATGCCATTCACAGTACATGTAGACTGCTATGTACTGTTACGCGATACATCTGTGAATGAACACTCAAGGTATATTTGAAGAGCAACACACTGACAGTTTATGACGTGCGGACTCTGATACTGGCAATTAAGATCATCATCTATTCATGATCTATCAACAGTACACATGCCACATGTCTGCTGTAGAGCCGAAATGCTTCGTCATGGAACGCAATTACTACCACAAAATTTACTCATGCGAGCTATGTACTGCCACAGTAATTATCAGACCGCATGTTTGATGGCACAGGTATACACAGTACCCTCATTTCTTTTCGAGTTTAGATTAAAATACTCCGCGAGCGAACAATTTATCTTGTTCATTCTTAGTTGACAGGAGAGTACGTGTATCTGATGAAACGTTATTTTTCTTTTCGAGCGATATATTTCACTACATTATTGAAATTCATGTTAAAATATTGCGAAGATTTTTAATAATAATAATAATAATAATAATAATAATAATAATAATAATAATAATAATAACACAGTGGAACCTCGATATATCGAATCACCTCGGGAGGTAAATTTTATCTGGAGTTATCGAAATTTTGAGGTGAAGAGAATACCATTTTTGAGCAGGTATAGCACATAATTGAATCATAGGTATCTACGTTACAGAATACATTATTTTTCATAGTATTTAAATATATACAAACAAACTTTATTTTACCGCATCATTTTAATTATAACCCTTATTATAGTAACTTTTTAGAAGACAGGATATAGTACGTACAGTAGTGAAACGAGAGATATTTCTCGGTTAACACCTGCCATTCCTGTACACCCGTAATTCCAGGCACTAATGCTCACTGTTAATGATTTGTTCTGAACCGTCAGTCGGCGAAGTTTACATACCATACACGACTGCGATCTTCTTCTTTCTTATTTTCCTACCCCCTTTCTCACACCCGTGGGGTCTCGGGTGTAAACTGCTCAGCACATGTGGATTTGGTTCTGTTTTACGGCCGGATGGCCTTCCTGACGCCTACTCTATATGGAGAGATGTAATGACTGTTGCGTGTTTCTGTGGTGGTTGGTAGTGTAGTGTGTTGCGTGGAGAGATGAGTGTTGGGACGGACACAAACACTCAGTCCCCGAGCCATAAGAATTAATTACAAGCGATTAAAATCCCCGACCCGGCCGGGAATCGAACGCGGGACCCTCTGAACCGAGGGCCAGTACGCTGAACATTCAGCCAACGAGATACGACTTATTGTGTGTGCCGTAAAACAATACTGCGTCATAAACCAGGGAATATAGTTACCGGCATAGAATAGAATATAGTTATATATACATCGCTTACCGGTAATTCCCGCATGTGTACCGTTTGAAATCATAAATATATGAATACTTATTTCTTCTTCTTAATCTGTTTACCCTCCAGGGTCGGACTCAGCGAGGGATCCCACCTCTACCGCTTCAAGGGGAGTGTCCAGGAGCGTGAGACTTTCGGTCGGGGGATACAACTCGCCCTGCTATGCTGAACAGGGGCCTTGGTGAGGGATGAGGAGATTGGAAGGGATAGACAAGGAAGAGGGAAGGAAACGGCTGTGGCCTTAATTCGGTACCATCGCAGCATTTGTCTGGAGGAGAAGTGGGAAACCACGGAGAACCAATTCCAGGATGGCTGAGGTGGGAATCGAACCCTCTCTACTCAGTTGACCTCCCAAGGTTGAGTGGACCCCGTTCCAGCCCTCATATTACTTTTCAAATTTCGTGGCAGAGCCGGGAATCGAACCCGGGTCTCCGGGGGTGGCAGCTAATCACACTAACCACTACACCACAGAGGCGGACATGAATAGGCTACTTATTTCACCCACTGTAATTAATTCGTTGACCGGACGAATACTGTTATGAAATGTAAATAATACTCAACCTCCCGCTGTAGTGACATGGTTGGCACTGGAATTTCCCTATCAGACGGCGTTCGCTGGCGTAAGCTGCTTCGTAGTTGAGATCCCAACCACAGAACGGGTACGCTACAACACGCACAGACATGTCTCATAAATACAATGTAATGTATCCCTTGGGTGTGCAACCTATTTATGACAGCCGAGCTAAAGACGAGTTAGGAAGGTGTATGTTTTTAAAGTTGAATATTTATTTCGAATACAATGCGGTCATGAAAATTAAATATTCATTGAAATGGTCCACAACAGGCAACAAGCGCGCACTCTACAGTTGGTCTGGCAGTCATCACGGGCCTGCAGCTCAAATCCATTGCAACAGAACAAATATGATCTAGGCCGCTTTAGCACAATGATAGAGTATCCGTGCCAAAGTATAAAATTTGTATGTTCGGATCCCACCGGTGTTCGCTTCGCATTTTTGTTCCGCACCTAACAAATCTTCGAAAATTTATAACTGTTAGGTTCTTCATCTACCGAAACTAGTTTTGGAAAGAAAATCTAAACAATCTGAAGAATAAAACATACGGTAAATTATACCTGAAAAAGATACAACTTACGTAAAATATTGCCATTGATGCTTTCACGGACCGTAGTTTTGCTAAACGTAAAGGATTTCACCTTATTTTCTTGACACGGCATAAGCTCAAAAGCCCATAATTATCATGTCGTTACGTATAATAGATTGGCACGTTTCGTTATTGTACGATCGTCATCAGATTCTATCAAATCACACTCAAATGCCATATTTAGAACTGTATAACTATTCCCATCCATAAAAATTTGAATTTTCCACCTGTATGGTGTAGTGGTTCGTGTGATTAGCTGCTACCCCTGGAGGCACGGGTTCGATTCCTGGCTCTGCAATGAAATTTGAAAAGTGGTACGAGGGCTGGAACGGAGTCCGCCCAACCTCGGGAGGTCAACTGAGTAGAGGTGGAATCGATTCCCCCCCCCCCCCCCTCAGCCGTCCTGGAAGTGGTTTTCCGTGGTTGTCCACTTCTCTTCCAGGCAAATGCCGCGATGGAACCTAACCTGAAGGTCATGGCTTCCTTGTATATCCCTTCCAATCTTCCCATGCCCCCGTCCAAAAGGCATTAGCAGGTGAGGCCACCTGGGCGAGGTCTTCCTCCCCAGTTGTATCCCCCGACCGAATGTCTCACGCTCCATGACACTGCCCTTAAAGAGGTAGAGGTGTGATCCCTCGCTGAGTGCGAGGGAAAACCAACGCTGGAGGGTAAGCAGATTAAGAAAGAAAGAAAGAAAGAAAGAAAGAAAGAAAGAAAGAAAGAAAGAAAGATCCATTTGAATTTTGGAACTTATCTTAATACATAGAATGCAAGCTGTTAAAATACCGTTACTCCGTCTTTGGCTTGATTAGAGGTGTCTAGTTAGTCCGTTGACCTTCCACCGTACCACGCCCAACCTGGCTAGATCAATGACACGCTAAAGACTACTTTCAGGGGTTTTATTCTTTGGGAAGTGAGGGCTTCATTTAGATCCAAAATTCAAGTTTATAAGGATTTAAATAGAAATAAACATATATGTTCATATATTCCTAAATACAGTACATTCGAGTGCGATTTAATACAATCTGGTGATGCTCTTTCAAGAAAGAAACATGTCATTTACTTTCTCTTTCTTTCTTCCTTCCTTTCTTTCTTTCTTTCTTTCTTTCTTTCTTTCTTTCTCTATTAATCCATTTAACCTCCAGGAGGATACCACCTCTGCCGCCTAAAGGGTTGTACCCTGGATATTGAGACTTTGGGTCGGATATACAACGGGGAAGGAGGGCCAGTACTTCGCCCAGGCGGCCTCACGTGCTAGGCTGAATAGGGGCCTTGTAGGGGAGTGGGAAATTTGGAAGGGGTAGACAAGGAAGATGGAAGGAAGCGACCATGACCTTAAGTTAGGTACCATTCGGCATTTGCCCGCAGGAGAAGTGGGAAACCATGGAAAACTACTTCGAGGATGGCTGAAGAGGGAATCGAGCCTCCTTCTACTCACTTGACCTCCCAAGGCTGAGTGGACCCCGTTCCAGCCCTCTTGCCACTTTCCAATTTTCATGGCAGAGCTGGGAATCGAACCCGGGTCTCCGGGGGTGGCGGCTGATCACACTAACCACTACACGACGAAGGTGGACCACATGTCATTTTATTTTTCATTAACTTGTTTCTTTTTCAGGTATAATTCTGTTACAGTATGCTTTTTTCAGATAGTTTATAAATGTATTTATTCAAAATTAGTTTCGGCAGACTGAAGATCCCAACAGTTATAAATTAACTGAGTCGAAATAAAAAGAGATAGCTTCAGATATCTTCTGTATTCACTGTATGTAGGCTACTGACACGACTTAATGAGTTGAAAGTTTATTTGGAGTAAAGTAATAGTGCTTGTTACAAAGGAACGTAATTAAAGCATTATCGTCTCTGTGTTGGAAAAATAGCATGTGGGAATTGAAAAATAACATAGACAAATTCACCAGCTACTTTATAAATTCAAAGTAAATTAACGCAAACCCAAGGGATACATCCCAATGTATTTACGAGACAAGCTTTTACGTATCGTAGAATATCATTGAATTATAATCATCATAAAATGCCATCGTGTTAAACAGTGCTCATGGTTCTATTATTATTATTATTATTATTATTATTATTATTATTGTACCTGAGGTACATTCAGACTAAGGCCATCTGTAGTACGATCAGTAAAATGAAATGGTGTATGGCTTCTAGTGCCGGGAGTGTCCGAGGACAGGTTCGTCTCGCCAGGAGCAGGTCTTTCGATTTGACTCCAGTAGGCAACCTGCGCGTCGTGATGAGGATGAAATGATGATGAAGACAACACATACATCCAACCCCCGTGCCAGCGAAATTAATCAATGATGGTTAAAATTCCCGACCCTGCCAGGAATCGAACCTGGGACCCCTGTGACCAAAGGCCAGCACGCTAACCATTTAGCCATGGAGCCAGACAGTACGATGAGTGAAATATCTAGATGAAGAAGTTTCGAGCTTTATCTTCAGATGTCGTTCCTCTGGTGAGAGGATGGACAATTAATTTTCAAGAGAATTTTGTATGTATCAGTTTGCTAAACTCAAGCGTTTATAGATTCTTTTGTGTTCTTAGGTTATTAGCACTGCTATCCCTTCCGTCTTCAAGTAAATTTCCCACCAATCACCAATTTTGGATGTTAATTAAATTAGCCAATATGATTTCGGGGTGTGTACAGGGCTTCGGCCCGGAGAGTTCTGGAACCTTCCTCTCCGCTATGAAGGCCATTGGGCCATGTTGTCTTTTACATCACTCTAGTCTAGAGGTTTAGAGTGTGTCGAAGGCAGGGGACAAGTCCCGCCCGTCATCGGAAGGCTCACCAACTCAAGGTAATGGCAGACATCTTTTAATCATGTAATAGTCTCAGAAAACTAACTTGAGGGGAAGATTTCAAAGTTCCTTCTTAACGTAAATCTCAATCCTTCAATGTAAATTTTCAAGCAAGTCTAAGGACTTTATTCTAACTTGAGGAATAAAATGTTTGAACCGTCTTTTAATTGCCATTCAACTTGGTATTGCGGGACTATGATTTCGTAAAATTTTATCTTGATCTCTTCTTTTGGAACTTAACTTCTCTCCATCTGGTCATCTCTGTAGTATAGGATTAGCCTCAGTAACTTTCTTTCTTAATCTGTTTATCTTCCAGGGTTGGTTTTCCCCTAGGATCCAGCGAGGTATCCCACCTCTACCGCCTCAAGGGCAGTGTCCTGGAGCTTCAGACTCTGGGTCGGGGATACAACTGGGGGATGACCAGTACCTCGCCCGGGCGGCCTCATCTGCTATGCTGAACAGGGGCCTTGGTGGGGGATGGGGTGATTGGAAGGGATAGACAAGGAAGAGGGAAGGAAGCGGCCGTGGCCTTAAGTTAGGTACCATCCCGGCATTTGCCTGGAGGAGAAGTGGGGAAACCACGGAAAACCACTTCCAGGATGGCTGAGGTGGGAATCGAACCCACCTCTACTCAGTTAATCTCCCGGGGCTGATTGGAGGCCGTACCAGCCCTTGTACCACTTTCCAAATTTCGTGGCAGAGCCGGGAATCAAACCCGGGCTTCCGGGGTGGCAGCTAATCACATTAACCTCTACACCACAGAGGCGGACAGCCTCAGGGGCCATAAGCCTATATACGGTTTTTTCTTAGAGTTTTCAAGTGTGTCTGAAAGGACTGCAAGTCTTCACCTCCTAGCATTTTGGTTTACGACTGATAACTTTAACCTTTTCTTTGATCAATAAGGCCGTGTAGAATGGGTACTCATTGCCCCTGTTAAAGTTTAACTATTTCTATTGAAGTGAAACTTAGACTGTCGAGCGACAGTGAAAACTGTTTGTATTGAACTAATGTAAAACTCAGATTGTGTCTCGGAGAGGCTTGAACGTTGTAAATTTTGGAGATAAGTCTCCTAGAGAGTTAACTGTGTGGAGCAAAGACGCTCCATCTGGAAGCTTCAAGCTCATTCTGTAAATCTGTGTGTATCTTTTAGTTCTAAGTTTTTCTAATATTGTTGCCAGAGCTGAAGAGCTAACTTTAATCTATCCGATTGCTATTTGGTGTTGTTCATCTAAGTTTCAATTTTATATAAAAGGGAAAGAATTAACATTTCAAATTTTAGAGTTTTAAATTATACTTTGATCTTTTCTCTGTCCACCCATTCATGTCCGCACCGTCTTACATCTCTGTGCTCCACGGAAACTCTCATTTATTATTAAAATAATAAATGTATCAGCACGACAGTGTTTACTTTACAACCAGTTTCCGGACACTAAGGTCAATCACCAGGGATTAAACAAATATTTAAAAGATTCTAACCCACATGGCTGTGTCGTCAAGGCAAAATAAAACGCAGACGAAATAAACATTACAAAGGCTGGCTGGACATTGCTAAAGCTCTTGAAGACGCGCCCATACGAATTAGCATGTTTTAAATAATTCTTAATCACTGATGATGGACCTTCGTGTAATAAAACTTGTTATAAACTAAATACTTGTGTGCTTAGACGTCTGTTTTGATTTGAGTTATAATAAAAGAAATAACGGTCCGCTTCCGTGGTGTAGTGGTTAGTGTAATTAGCTGCTACCCCCCGGAGGCCCGAGTTTGATTGCCATCTCTGCCACGAAATTTGAAAAGTGGTACGAGGGCTGGAACTGGGTCCACTCTGCCTCGGGAGGTCAACTGAGTAGAGGGGGTTTCGATTCCCACCACACCGAGCTCGATAGCTGCAGTCGCTTAAGTGCCGCCAGTATCCAGTATTCGGGAGATAGTGGGTTCTAGCCCCACTGTCGGCAGCCCTGAAGATGGTTTTCCGTGGTTTCCCATTTTCACACCAGGCAAATGCTGGGGCTGTACCTTAATCAAGGCCACGGCCGCTTCCTTCCCACTCCTACGGCCTTCCTCTCCCATCGTCATCATAAGACCTATCTGTGTTGAAGTGACGTAAAGCAAATAGCAAAGATTCCCACCTCAGCCATCCTCGAAGTGGTTTTCTGTGATTCCCCACTTCTCCTCCAGGCAAATGCCGGGATGGTACCTAACTTAAGGCTACGGCCGCTTCCTTCTCTCTTCCTTGTCTATCCCTTCCAATCTTCCCATCCCCCTCACATGGCCTCTGTTCAGCACAGCAGGTGAGGCTGCCTGGGTAAGGTACTGGCCCTCCTTGCCAGTTTCATTCCCCCGACCCAAAGTTTCACACTGTCCTTGAGGTGGTAGAGGTGGAATCCCTCGCTGAGTCCAAAGGTAAAACCAACCCTGGAGGATATGCGGATTAAAAAGAAAGAAGGAAAGACGGAACAAAAATAACAATACCATTGATAATGTTAGAAGTGGAACATAGTAGGTGTACATTATTGCTTGTTTAATTGTTATGCCACAAACGGGAGTGATTTTTTTAGTGGTGTTGTAGGCATAAGACCACTAAGCTTATTTCCTACTGGTAGTCGATTAGCGGTTGCCTTCTGGTGGAATTGTCGCTAAAACAATGCACACAAATAAAATAGAAGACGTTTGGAAAGGGTTCCTCAATGAGTGATCCTCACACAATTGCTCGAATGTTGACCATCAACGGCAATGCACATTTTCAATCTTATTTCAAGAGATGATGCAACAGACCGGAGAGTTCTCCTGGATATTTCAGCACTAGCTGCGATGATTCAGACTAACACAATTACCGTATTTTTTCTTTTAATAATAGACACCTCCCTATACAGTCTTTAGTTAAGCTGTCATAATCACATTGCAAACCCGACGGATACATTGTATTTACGAGACAAGCTTTTACTGTAGAATACCATTTGTGTGGCTGGGATCACAAAGAAACAGCTTGCGCCAACGAACGTCGTCTAATAGGGCAAGACCAGGCCCCGATCACAGTCACTATAGCCGCAAGCTGAAGTATTACTTATATTTCTAAAGTAACCTGTATGAATTAATTACATATCTGCAGCTCCATTAGACGACGTTCGTTGGCTTTCCTGATAGTGTCAGAAATGACTTCTGTTTCATTAAAAAAAAGGAAAAATTGTTGGTGTTGATATCTTCGTCCTTAATATTCGAATAGGAAACGTAGCGCAATATTTAATGTAAACTTAATATAATTTAAGAATAACGATACCAGTCGAAGATTTTCTGGTACCATGTTGGCGATTTTAATCATTCCTATAGATGAAGTTTGATATTCGCGTGTTCGAGAAACCGGCATTTCACACGCAGACAACTTAACCTACAGTTAGCCTGAAATCCAGATTAGTTTTCAGATTCGAGTTTTTCTGTTGGTTTTTCCCCACAATCTATCGTTAAATTAATGTCAACCTTATAAATACATTACCTAGGCTACACCAATGTATTGGTAACGGTTTTGTCTTCACAGAGTTTACTCTGATATTGTCATTATTTTTTTTGTACCTAGCTCGATAGCTGCAGTCGCTTAAGTGTGGCCAGTATCCAGTGTTCCGGAGATAGTAGGTTCGAACTCCACTGTCGGCAGCCCTGAAAATGGTTTTCCGTGGTTTCCCATTTTCACACCAGGCAAATGCTGGGGCTGTACCTTAATTAAGGCCACGGCCGCTTCCTTCCCACTCCTAGCCCTTTCCTGTCCCATCGTCGCCGTAAGACCTATCTGTGTCGGTGCGACGTAAAACAACTAGCAAAAAAAAAAATCTTTGTTGGAATGAAAGAATTTGTTTTAATTTGTTCTTTGTTTTCCCAATCGTATTTTGTTTAGAGAAAAATAAATCTCAGTTCAAGAGACTCTGTGTTATATTTCAAGTACTTAATATTTTACTCTATAGCTTGTAAATCAGCGGAATATGATGTGTCTATAATGAAGAGCAACCACCCCATGAGCTAAGAAGACTTCATGAGTGTGGGCACATGACACCGGAGTCTTGATATCGTCCATAGCAAGGGTGCAATACCAACGTCAGCGATAAGTACGGATACATTTTATCCGAAGAAACCCCGCCATTGTCTGATTTCGCATTCGCTAATGATATAACAATAATAATCAGCATAACCGAACAAGCCGCCTCTGTGGTGTAGTGGTTAGCGTGATTAGCTGCCACCCCCGGAGGTCCGGGTTCGATTCTCGGCTCTGCCACGAAATTTGAAAAGTGGTACGAGGGCTGGAACGGGGTCCACTCAGCCTCGGGAGGTCAACTGAGTAGAGGTGGGTTCGATTCCCACCTCAGCCATCCTGGAAGTGGTTTTCTGTGGTTTCCCCCTTCTCCTCCAGGCGAATGCCGGGATGGTACCTAACTTAAGGCCACGGCCGCTTCCTTCCCTCTTCCTTGCCTATCCCTTCCAATCTTCCCATCCCTCCACAAGGCCCCTGTTCAGCATAGCAGGTGAGGCCGCCTGGGCGATGTACTGGTCATACTCCCCAGTTGTATCCCCCGACCAAGAGTCTGAAGCTCCAGGACACTGCCCTTGAGGCGGTAGAGGTGGGATCCCTCGCTGAGTCCGAGGGAAAAACCAACCCTGGAGGGTAAACAGATGATGATGATGATGATGATGATAACCGAACAAGATGCAACAATTTTACTCGATTTAACCACAGAAATAGGTCTAAATATTAAAGCATAATTTTAAAGTAACAGTCCGACTCGTTGGCTGGGTCCCGATTTCGATTCCCGGCCGGGTTGGAGATTTTAACCTTAATTGATTAATTCCAATGGCCCGGGGGCTGGGTATGTGTGACGTATTAAACATAAATCATCCTAGGTAGGGCCTACTAGGCCGTCTAATATAAAAGACCGACCTGCACCAGGCCTCTCTGGAGGCCATACGCCAATGTAAAATTAAAGAAAGGAGAACTGGTTCCGGGAAAAATCGCCACTGTTCAAAGACCAGTAATGCCGTCAGTTACATCAAATAATAAACGAATCAAGTATCCAGAAATTGATTGCAATAATGAAATATCTCTTGAGAGATCTAAAGTAAATAATATCCTAAATTCTGATTTAAACAATTTACTTAAACTACATTTTTTTAAACCCGAACAGAAAGTTAAAACTATCAATGAATTTATTTGGCTAGGATTGATATACCCACTAGAGTGCGCACCTCTAACTCAGCTAACCAGCACTTTTCTTAATGATCTGACCTGATGACACACCAAACTCCATGTTATATAGTATGTTATAGGTATGGGACTACTCTCCGCTGAATGGGGGCCTCATATTCAGCACTATAATATCTGCAGTCGCTTACTCCCATTTCCCAATTAGGGACGTACAGCTGCACCTGGTACGAAAATTTTCCGATGAGCAGAATATGGTGCTGCATACATTGAACATTGATAAATAAATTCTTCCCTCCGAAACCAATGGAAGAAAACTGCGAGAGATGGATGTCTCGCAAGTCACCTTTAACATCATCCGAATACACAAATGCTATAAAAATATCGTGCAACTTGACCGCAGTAAGATCAGCTTCCGGCAGAACATTCAGCTCAACCCGTTGCCGCCAAAACGGTTGCAACGAGACCGAAACGCTAGGACAAGTGCTGGGGGTTCTGCAGAAGCATCGAAATACTGAGTTACTATAGTCACTGTCGAGTAAGGACATCAATTTCCCAAGGCCTGTGGCAGCGTGGATGGACGGGGGGGGGGGGGTGCTCGAAAACGTTCATTGCGTTTCTTGCGACGACTCAGCGAGAGGAGCGGACATCATAGCCATCAGTAAGAAAGAGAAAAAGCGACGGCGTTAGGTCCTACGATTGACTTCGAGAGGGACCTGCAGCAGGCTTAATTTATACGCCATGTCTGCCATATCTATCAGCCAAATATAATATTCCTCTTGTCAGTGGGTTGTCAGAGGCCTCCTGTTTGTATCCAGAGGTACTCTGCTGATGAACACAGCCACTATCCTTCAAAATTTAAAAATTCCTTTTTATGCCATAGAGAAAATCTTATTACAAATCACAAGAGATATTCTGCAAATTATACAGTTGCATTTATACCTGAAATGTAATCTCCTTACGATTAACTTTCCAGAAAATGTATTATTTCATTATTATTATTATTATTATTATTATTATTATTATTATTATTATTATTATTATTATTATATACTGTAAGATATGTGTCGCGGATCTTTCTGGTCCCCCGCACTGGAGGACGGATGATTCATTTTACTAGTGTGTAAATCTTCTATACGAATTCGATTGAATGTGACAAAGAACATAGCATATGCAAAGGAGTTATTGAAATTTAATCTAGATAACGGATTTATCATAACAAGTATTATACGAGGATTCACACTTTAACTGTGACAACATCCCATTTTTTATATACGCCACGAAAGCCTATACCACACGTTGGGTCGTTACCCAGCCTACCACATAATACATTGTCCCTTCTGACCAGTAGGCCTACTCTGCACATGTGCCGTTCTACTAAGAGAAGTACCGAGCTCGATAGCTGCAGTCGCTTAAGTACGGCCAGTATCCAGTATTCGGGAGATAGTGGGTTCGGACCCCACTGTCGGCAGCCCTGAAGATGGTTTTCAGTGGTTTCCCACCTAAAATAAGGACACGTCGGCTTCCTTCCGACTCCTAGCAATTTCCTGTCCCATCATCGCCATAAGATCTATCTGTGTCGGTGCGACGTAAAACAACTAGTAAAAAAAAAAAAAACTAAGAGGAGTGTCGTCTGTGAGCTAGCGGTCTGAAGGGGACTAGGCACGATATTCTTGAAAAACGGGCAGCGCATTTCAGAGTATTTAGGCACTGTGATAGGTATACAACAACTTCCGTATCGTCTTCAACGGGTTCTACATAATTCTGGTAAAATACATTGAGGGACTGTAGAAGTTTCCTAGAAAGATTTCTTTTGTATCAGTTATAAAAATCAATAAAAATAAAAAGAACGAACTCTCGCATTAAATGCCTGTCGCCCAGTGGTCATTCAAGTCATTTCTCGTCCTGTGTAGGATTGCGAATTGAATCCCGTAACCATTCATTATTTTAAGCATATTACTGTTTCCATTTTTAATGTAGATAGGTACTGTTACATCGAAGTATAGATTGGTGATGAAATGACAACTCGTCAGAAAATGACGATAGTGTAGTGAAGTTCAATAACACTGTAGCCCATATCTCGATTTAACCTTTCAAATTATTAGCGGAGGATTCCAGTCAGCCTACAATCCAGAGGCAGGAAATTAGATTGTCGGAGGTGAAAGCGATCTCATCAAATTATTGCGTTGCTCTGCTTCCAACGTAGGAGAGAACAGTAGTGGGAAGTGTGATATGTTCACCACGCAGTATCAGTGTAATGAACAAAGAGAAGGACGTTCGCCACTCCCTCAGAGAAGGTGCTGTGTATATTATACAGCGTGTTTCTGTAAAAGCATGCAAAATTTAGAACAAAAAATTAAGGGATGCTCTATTGAATATTTTGGGGTGTTGAGAAGCAATTTTAAGGAGTTGTGGGCTTAAACATGTCTGTCATTATTATTATTATTATTATTATTATTATTATTATTATTATTATTATTGTTATTATTTACAGCTGATTTTTACAAGTAATTACATTTAGTTTTGATCGTATTAACTGTTATTTCTTCTTTGCATCTTCTTTCGGTATAGCTCCTATTTTACCTCCACACAGGGGGTACCTTTCTTCTGCAGTAGTTCTTCCTGAACTTCCTTCAGGATCTGTATGTTTTTAGGTCTGTTGGTTGCAGTTCTTTTGTGTCCTTTTCAGTCTCCATCAATCATATGGTACGGACTTTCTTGTTTAGCTAGAAGTAAATCTATAGAAACTTCATAAAATGTCGATGGATATTAAACAGTAGGGTCTACAGTTATTTTTCTCTCTTGAAATAAGGCCGCAAATGTGCGTTTTATGTGGGACTAATGTTCTGCCTCGACTGACAGGCGCTTTCGCAGCTTAGTGCTGAGTCAGGCGGTTGGCATGGCGACGTTGTGGTCTGTCATTAACAACTTATATGTCACCAAGATCAGTGGCATTCAAACTCGTTGGTTGCCTTACCGCCAATACATAACTGTTGCACCTTCGTACCCCCGAAGTACGAGTACATTGCGATTATACCAGAAATGACAACTGATTTTTGTTGGATGCCAAATAGTATTAACTATAATAATAATAATAATAATAATAATAATAATAATAATAATAATAATGGTAATAATAATAATAATAATAATAATAATAATAATAATAATAATATTAATGATAATAATAATAATAATAATAATAGTAATCACCGTTATCGTCATCTTCTGCAGCTTATTCCGTTTGCTCAGGGTCCCTGCACGCACTGATGCAAGAGTTGTGGCCGGGGATTTAAGGTTGCGTGCCCTTCCTGACACCACGAGATTTTCAACTGAATGTCCCATCCCACTGTCGTCAGCAATAATAATAATAATAATAATAATAATAATAATAATAATAATAATAATAATAATAATAATAATAATAATAATAATAATAATAATAATGATAATAATAATAATAATATTAATAATAATAATGGTAATAATAATAATAATAATAATAATAATAATAATAATAATAATAATAATAATGTTATTACCAATTTATCCCACTATATACATGTGTTGCTTATCAATCAGACAAACCCAGCACGTCTGTTGAAATCATTTTAGTGTGTTATGTACGCCTCCTTCATCGTTACCCCGTATAGAAGCGGCTTATCAGTGCATGAGGGAATAAAGACTGGAGTATTTCGAAGTCAGTTGGTCTATACAGCCGTGTATGCACGATCTATCACGATTTAATTAACATATAGTAATGATAATTCAAATGATTATGTTCTTTTTAAAATTAACATTTTCGGATTAGGAACAAAACATATACATAGAAAAAAATCTAAACGTGCATACAAATAGGACACGAAAGATTATGTTCCTGATATGAAAGACTGAAATGAATAAAAGATATGTAAATGTAAGATAATTCAAACAACGCCATTTTTTCTCCTCGTCCACCTAATAAACCTAGTATCGTATGACAACATTTTCCTCCTCTTTCCAATATAGACTTAGATCTAAAAAGAGAGAAATAACTCCTTCCCCTTCTAATAAACCCCGTAGCGTATTGCAACCTTTTCTCTTCATAATCTTTGTCTTCTGCTCCCACATGGAAAGCATTATTTCATATTTGAAGCTTATGTTCCAGTTCGATGGCTTATCAATAACGTAAGCATAACACACGTGTAAATGATTAAAAACCAAAATGGTATGTGCTTTGAATCCATTAGCTTAATGATTTAATTCTTGTAGGCTTCACCTAATTCTGCTGGTAAACGGGATGATAGGTGACCTGGAAGTACGGTAAAACATGTGGGTTTGCCTAACCATCACATGTAGGGTCTTTACCGTCTGCTCTCACAAAAGCATAATAGATTGATGAGATGTAGATAAGGATAAAATGTTGATACAACGTTATAACCTAACTTTGTTACTTCCTTCACGATCTTTATTGTCTCCCCTTAAAAGGGATACATGAGGTAACTTACGGATGTGGGTAACACGTGTGAGCTGTGAACTTTCATCCGGGAGATAGTGGGTTCGAGCCCCACTGTCGGCAGCCCTGAACATGGATCTCTGTGGTTTCCAATTTTCACACCAGGTAAATGCTGGGGCTGTACCTTAATTAAGTCCAGGACCGCTTCCTTCCCACTCCCAGGCCTTTCTTATCCCATCGTCGCCATAAGACCTATTAGTGTCAGTGTAACGTAAAGCAACTAGCAAGGAAATAAACGATAACTTAACCACACTCTCTCCTTTTTGAATATGATTCAATTACCGTCTCCTGTTAGAAGTGATAAACTGGTAAAGTTCATTCAGTATAGGATTGCAGTCAGAAAGGGAACCCGTCCGTAAAAGAGTGTCAAATCCACACGACACCCCCAGGTATAGAAAAAAGTATTATTCATGTTTATCTCCTTTGCCGAATGGTTAGCGATGTGGTCTTGACGCACTGCCACCTGAGCCATGGATGCAACTGGTATAAGTTAATTATTATTATTAAATTATGATCCCGTTTGAATAGTAATACGGTAATAAAAAGGAGGCGTTAGGGAACCGTCACAGCCACACAGTTATTATCCGTTTCCTCAGCTGAATGGTCAGCGTTGGAGATGATCATTGTATGTTGGGTATTCACCCCAAAGGCTGGTTTGATCCTCTACAGCTCCACCAACAGCTGTCATAGACAGTCTAGGTGTCACCGAAGAGGCATACTAGGGAAATGAGGAGTGAGATAGTTTCCCGTTGCTTTCCTCACTGAGCCAGAAGTTGCTATTACATATCAGTCTGCCAAGCCCACTTAAATGCATGCACCAACCGACCCTATGAGCGATATTTTCACACCATTCATAACAGGGACTGGCTGCATAAGGAACGGTATTACTAGAATCGCTCATACCTCAGTCACTTTCATATTGTCAAAGTCAAGGAAGGGACCGAGCCAGGTCAATGAAAGTAACAAATCTATTCTAGCCCATACCAAAAGACATAGTGCACTGTAAACACTACATCCTGCTAGCAAAGGCAGGATTATCATTATTAGTAATAATTAGTAATGGTAATAATTAGTAGGCTAAATTATTAGTAATATTTTTTCTACTTTTCCAATACCTAGAGCGTTATTTAAAAAGCAGAATCACCAGTTGACCTAAAAATTACTCTTCATCATACATTGTGCTAGTGCGTAATCCGTTGACTATTCTTAAAACCTAGCTGCTAGGCGACGCAACCTCTGCAACAGTAGTCTGCTACGTCACAAGCGGTATCTGTTAGTCATTTGATTAGAGTAACTCGCGAAGACGCCGCATAGGTGGGGCGGTGATATATCTCTTGCGCGATCTGTTCGTCATTTGCTTTCAGTAACTTACGAAAGGCCCCAAAATAGCCTTCATTAAATTCCAGTCCTCTCCACAGTGCTCATATGGAGTGAGGGCATATAACGCTGTTGATGGTTATTTGTCCGTAGGATCGAGATGTAAAGCCTTGAGCAGACCTCTCGATCCTATTCGACAGGAGAAGGCTACGTGCCACTACCGGCTTTTATTCTCTCCCTTCTTACTATCAACATCATGTCATTCATTTAATCTTATTATCTTCGCAGATGAGATTGACGTCAGAAAGGGCATCCGATTATTATAAAATCCATCTTAAAAGATTCATCTCACCACAAACCCGACATTGTAGAGAAACGGGACAAGGAATGGACACGCGTTAGGTTATAACGTTATGCATCCTTAGCCAGTAGTCCGCATTTCAAATCACCCACGTTGTGACGTCACAGATCTGTCAGAGGAAAGCCTGCGCGTTCGGTTATGTAAAGATAAGCATGCATTTTTAAATTGCCCGCGCTTATTACGTCACAGCACCGCCACTCGTCCAAGGGGACACGGGCAAAGAGTCTATGTATGTGTGATTAGGTTAGCGCACGTGTGCAAGGTTAGGTTAACACGTCATAATTACGTCTTAACCTCATTTAAAGGTCACTTAACCGATTTGTGGCTCATCCATGGGCGCCCAATCGATTCGGCTCCTCCGACAGGGTCAGTGACCTTTCCGACTCGGCACCTCGAAGGGGGCCCGTCCGATTCGGGTCCTCCAAAGTGGCCCGTGATGTTAGCATTGCTCTCGTACGTAAGGGTATGACGTCATAACGTCACCTAGGGGTCCAAAAAGCAGACCTAGATCATTCTCTGATCAATTAGGGCCCTCCATTGGAGTCTGTGAGGTTAGGCTTGCCCCCGTACGCAAGGTTATAACGTTATTCCACGTTCCATGGTCTGTAACCTACATAGCTTTAGTACTCAACTAGGGGTCAATGACCTCGTGGGAAAATGCTGGCTCAGCACCCATTGTTTTAGAACATACATTGCTCGTACTACTTCCAGGCTTAATCTCACAGACCCTGTGTTCGTTCCTAGGTTTAAGGATGTTAACGTTACAGACCCAAGCTTGATGTCAAAAAGTGCAAGCTGAACCCAACTGCCAGCGTGATTATGGTGAAGAGTGCAAGCTTAACTTAACAGGTACGAATTCGACTCCAAGATTAAACTCACAGGTCCTGGATTCGACCCTAAGCCTAACCTCACAAGAGGGTTAGCTTTACATTCCCGAGTTTTATATCCAAGAATGCCAGCTTAACCTGTCAAGGTGATTATGGACAAGAGGGCTAGCTTAACCTAACAGGCACGCATTTGACGCCAGGCTTAACCTTACTAGGATGTTACAGTCTCAAGTTTGAGATTAGATCCCAGGCTTAACCTAACGAGACAAGATGAGACATGGTCCACGGGCTTTTGGAGCTGAACTTTGAACAAGGTGGCGGCTACACATGGGCCTAAGGAGATGATGTAAGTCGTAATACATGTGCTTTACTCATACGGGCATAATACTGGAAAACATCTTTGAGGTTCGAAGCTATGCGACTACGGAGTCCAATACCCTAGCGTATAAACTGATGGGTAACGCGCATTTTCAGTGTTTGGAACACTGATTTTTTATTTTCACATTTCGTGGTTATAGATATGAACTCTACACACTTATAGTAGCTTACAATATAGTTTATGTCACTTAGAAATTAATACATTGTGTTCAAAACCGAAGATAATATTCGCACTACACATGACAGGAAATTGAACCCATGGCTTTTCCCTTTGGACTGCTGAGTATTCACACCAGGTAAATGCCGGGGATATACCTTAATTAAGACCACGGCCGCTTCCTTCGCACTGCTAGCCCTTTCCTATCCAATCCTCGCCTTAAGACCTCTCTCTGTCGGTGTGACGGAAAGAAACTTATAAAAAACCGCTCTGGTTCATAATATAATATAATATAATATAATATAATATAATATAATATAATATAATATAATATAATATAATATAATATAATATAATATAATATAATATAATATAATATAATATAATATAATATAATATAATATAATGATACATAGTAAGATGTAATACTGTAATAATATATAATAAGATGGCGCTGGATATCTGACCCCATATTAACTACTTCCATCCCAGCTCAGTCCGTTGTTATCTGAAGTTGCTGAAGTATGCTAGCTTCCTGTCGGTAGATTTCTATTTGCCATAATTTAGAACAATTTTTGTGGGACAAAATGTGGACACCACGATGCCTCCGAAAACTGTAAAAGTAGTTAAAGTGACGTAAGACATATATTATTAATAATGCTATAACAATATTAAAAGGAGTGATGGATACTGAAATCAATTTTGTATGGTTTCTCTTGGAAGACTAATGTTCCGTAAATTGTTACCTCTGAAACACCTTTTCGATTTGTGGCTTGGGAGGATGTTGAGAGCACTTGCCGCCACGGTAAGGAATACAAACAGTAGGGCGAGGAAACAACCACTACACGTCAATAAGCGGCTTAGTAAATACACAGACGTCGGGCCACAAGACCTCGGAGAGGCAACAAGTAACGTAGAGCTGGGAATGAAATACGGAAATACTTGTACAACTATTCACCGAGAACCGTATTTAGATAGTATATAATAATTATGAAGGAGAGAAGCTGGATAACTAATACTGTATTCGCATTAAAGGTATGATCGTACACAACTAACATTCAATTAATAGAGACCCTTTATCGTCACCATAAGACCTGTCTGTGTGGGTGCGAAGTCAAGCCAATTGTAAAATAAAAAAATGAGACCCTTTAACCATTTCCCCTATATGTTGCGTATTTTAAAGAATCCCAAGAACAACATTCTTATCATCATACCTCATCATAATAATATACACATATATAAACGAAACACTTATTCTAGATAATTATGCCTTTCAGCATTCAGTTTCCAAGCCTCTAAGAATTAGCTAAGTGCCTCCATAATTCTCTATTTCTTTCGTACCAGGGAGTAAGGGTGTAAGTCATGTTATATTCGGACAAGATTATGATTACACTTTCAACAGTTAGCAGAAGAAAACGATAAAAATTAAAGAAAGAAAAAAGATTTTTTTCTGAAATACACTGACTGACAGAGCAAATGCAACACCAAGAAGGAGTGGTCAGAACTTTATGCCAATTGCAGGGTAGACTGACGTCACTGAGGTATGCTCATGATGTGAAATGCGCCGCTGTGCTGCGCACGTAGCGAACGATAAATGGGACACGGCGTTGGCGAATGGCCCACTTCGTACCGTGATTTCTCAGCCGACAATCATTGTAGAACGTGTTGTCGTGTGCCACAGGACACGTGTATAGCTAAGAATGCCAGGTCGCCGTCAACGGAGGCATTTCCAGCAGACAGACGACTTTACGAGGGGTATGGTGATCGGGCTGAGAAGGGCAGGTAGGTCGCTTCGTCAAATCGCAGCCCATACCCATAGGGATGTGTCCACGGTGCAGCGCCTGTGGCGAAGATGGTTGGCGCAGGGACATGTGGCACGTGCGAGGGGTCCAGGCGCAGCCCGAGTGACGTCAGCACGCGAGGATCGGCGCATCCGCCGCCAAGCGGTGGCAGCCCCGCACGCCACGTCAACCGCCATTCCTCAGCATGTGCAAGACACCCTGGCTGTTCCAATATCGACCAGAACAATTTCCCGTCGATTGGTTGAAGGAGGCCTGCACTCCCGGAGTCCGCTCAGAAGACTACCATTGACTCCACAGCATAGACGTGCACGCCTGGCATGGTGCCGGGCTAGAGCGACTTGGATGAGGGAATGGCGGAACGTCGTGTTCTCCGATGAGTCACGCTTCTGTTCTGTCAGTGATAGTCACCGCAGACGAGTGTGGCGTCGGCGTGGAGAAAGGTCAAATCCGGCAGTAACTGTGGAGCGCCCTACCGCTAGACAACACGGCATCATGGTTTGGGGCGCTATTGCGTATGATTCCACGTCACCTCTAGTGCGTATTCAAGGCACGTTAAATGCCCACCGCTACGTGCAGCATGTGCTGCGGCCGGTGGCACTCCCGTACCTTCAGGGGCTGCCCAATGCTCTGTTTCAGCAGGATAATGCCCGCCCACACACTGCTCGCATCTCCCAACAGGCTCTACGAGGTGTACAGATGCTTCCGTGGCCAGCGTACTCTCCGGATCTCTCACCAATCGAACACGTGTGGGATCTCATTGGACGCCGTTTGCAAACTCTGCCCCAGCCTCGTACGGACGACCAACTGTGGCAAATGGTTGACAGAGAATGGAGAACCATCCCTCTGGACACCATCCGCACTCTTATTGACTCTGTACCTCGACGTGTTTCTGCGTGCATCGCCGCTCGCGGTGGTCCTACATCCTACTGAGTCGATGCTGTGCGCATTGTGTAACCTGCATATCGGTTTGAAATAAATATCAATTATTCGTCCGTGCCGTCTCTGTTTTTTCCCCCAACTTTCATCCCTTTCGAACCACTCCTTCTTGGTGTTGCATTTGCTCTGTCAGTCAGTGTATGTTGATGAAGTCCGCCTCTCTGGTGTAGTGGTTAGCGAGATTAGCTGCCACCCCAGGAGGCCCAGGTTCGATTCCCGGCACTGCCACGAAATTTGAAAAGTGGTATGAGGGCTGGAACGGGGTCCACTCAGCCTCGGGAGGTCAACTGAGTAGAGGTGGGTTCGATTCCCACCTCAGCCATCCTGGAAGTGGTTTTCCGTGGTTTTCCACTTCTCCTCCAAGCAAATGCCAGGATGGTACCTAACTTATGGCCACGGCCGCTTCCTTCCCTCTTCCTTGCCTATCCCTTCCAATCTTCCCATCCCTCCACAAGGCCCCTGTTCAGCATAGCAGGTGAGGCCGCTTGGGCGAGGTACTGGTCATACTCCCCAGTTGTATTCCCCGACCAAGAGTCTGAAGCTCCAGGACACTGCCCTTGAGGCGGTAGAGGTTGGATCCCTCGCTAAGTCCGAGGAAAAACCGAACCTGGAGGGTAAACAGATGATGATGATGATGAAATGTAGTCCAGGTGGTATGGTATCTGTCATCTTAATCGTCAAGAGCGATTGCTGCGGGTCCTCTAGAACCCATTTAAACTTACATGCTACGATCCTAGAAATGGACGAACAATCGTTTTCATTGGTCAGCTTTGAAAGACACCCTTTCCACGTCGTGGGCGTGAATCTATTCGCTGTTGTCGATTAAGATGCCAGATACCATACCACCTGGACTATATTTACGGAATAAAAATCATACGCCTCAACCCAGGATCGACCCCTCGACCTCCTGCATGCTAATCCAAAACTCTAGCCACTGCACCAACAGTACAGCACGACTAATATGTGCTAACAGAGATACTTACTCTACATGTGGTTACAGTGTTGCCAGACTGCCACATTTCAACGTCCTTTTTCTGCCGGATATACTCGCAGGATGCCTTTGCTGGCAGGACCTAGTGTTTACAGTGCACTATGTCTTCTGGTATGGGCTAGAGCAATTTTGTTACTTTCATTGATCTGTCTCTGTCTTATCCTTGGCTTTGACAATATGAAAGTGACTGAGGTATGAGCGATGCTAGTAATGCCATTCCTTGTGCAGCCAGTCCCTGCAGTGAATGGTGTGAAAACGTTGCTCATAGGGTCGGTTGATGCATGCATTTCAGTGGGCTTGGCAGACTGATATGTAATAGCAACTTCTGGCTCGGTGAGGAAAGCAACGGGAAACTACCTCACTCCTCATTTCCCTAGTACGCCTCTTCAGTGATGCCTAGGCCATCTATGACAGCTGATGGCAGAGCTGTTGAGGATCCAACCAGCCTTAGGGCTGAAGACTGAACATACATACATACTCGCAGGACGAAATTTTGTGAGAGACATTTTTTTATTGCTGGCCATGTGAGGAGTCGCGCTGCGACGCCGGAGTGGGCGAATTTCGCTTCGCTCTGTATAGTTTGTTTCTGTACAACAAACTTGATCTGAAAATAGAACGAGGCAAAGATTTTAACTAAATTTCGTGTGGCTGTTTCTAGCCGGATGCAGACCTTGTAGGGCAGACCCTTCGATGTGAGTGTGCGACATCTGCCGTGTATAGGAAACTGCGTGTTGCTATGATTGAAGAATAGTGTAATGTGTGGTGTATAAATTCGGGGATACTGGGGACAGCACAAAAATCAGAGGGAATGAACTATTTAATGATAAAATCTTCGGCCCGACCTGGAATAGAATCCGGAACCCTCTGAACCGAAGGGAATTACGCTGACCACTCAGCCAAGGAGTCGTTCGCCAATGAATAGTATATAATAATAACATTTATTCATTTGGCATGTATTATTTACTATAATAAAATTATAACTAACAGCCTCTGTGGCTCAGGCGGCAGCGCGCCGGCCTCTCACCGCTGGATACCGTGGTTCAAATCCCGGTCACTCCATGTGAGATTTATGCTGAACAAAGCGGAGGCGAGACAGGTTTTTCTCCGGGTAGTCCGGTTTTCGCAGTCATCTTTTATTCCAGCAAGACTCTCCAATAACATTTCATTTCATCTGCTGTCATTTATCATTGCCCCAGAGGAGTGCGACAGGCTTCGGCAGCCGGCACATTTCCTATCCTCGCCGCTAGATCGGGGCTTCATCATTACATTCCTGACCCGGTCAAATGACTGGAAACAGGCTGTGGATTTTCCTTTTTCATGGTTATAACTAGACGAATTATTTTTCGAGCCGCTGTAGCTAAGTCTTAACGATCATCTTCCCAAAACCAAAACCAAACCCCACGGCACTTAACGCCCTTAAAAGGCCTTTGGCCTGCCCAGCGACCGGTGCGCAGACCGAAGGCCTGCAGATTACGAGGTGCCGTGTGGTCAGCACGAGGCATCCTCTCGGCCGTTTTTCTGGACTTTTGAGACCGGGGCCGCCAACTCACTGTCAGATAGCTGCTCAAATCTAATCATGTAGGCTGAGTGGACCTAGAACCAGCCCTCAGGTCGAGAGAAAAATCCCTGAATAGCCGGGAATCGAACCCAGGGCCTCCGGGCGAGAGGCAGGCACGCTACCCCTACACCACAGGGCCGGCAAGAATAATCGTCACATCCCATAATTCGTAGTAAAGTATTTCATGCGATTATCTTCACCATTAGTACATAATACGCTTATTCCTCAGTGTATTACGGCATTGCGTACTTCCACGTTTATAGTAAAAAGTAACCTCATCATAACAGTTAATGTAGTGTTCATTATATCGCGCAGATATTAATGTCATCCCCATTTTAATATTTTAAGCGTATGAAACTAGGTCACAAAAAATATAAAACAGGGTAGGAGGGGTTAAAAATGAAACGTAGGTATATTATGAGAATGACTCTCATTACAATAACAGTTTATCATTTAATAAAAATTCCAGTTAAGAGACCTTAATGGAGCGTTGTTACTGTATTGCTTGCCATCAATGGAACAGAATGAGCATAGAAAATTAGTGACGGCAGTGAAAGGGGGATAAAAACAAATTTATATTAGCTTAGAGCAACATTCCTATCTACCACCGTAATGTTTATGCAAATACTATTTAACATAACGCTACTGGCTACGATATCGTACTATAAGTAAATAAAAACGAACATGGGAAAGCTTTGTGTAAAGTTTCCCCCAAAGAACTGATAAAACTATACCATGAGATCAAAATGCTGACCTGATACCGCTGAAAATGATTATTACAAGCATTTTGAGGTGAGTACTCGACCTGAAGTGTGCCAATCATTTCAGACAGGCATTCATGTTTTGTTTACTTTTTACTTCCTGTTAGCCGGGGCCCCGGGCTGAATTTCCGCCCAGGTCAGGGATTTTTACCCAGATCTGGAAGATAGCTTGAAGTCCAATCATCCTACGAGATTATAATTGAGGAGCTATTAGACTGTGAGATAGCAGCCTCGGGGTTGGAAACCACGAATAACGACCGATAGGATTCGTTGTCCTACCATACGATACCTCGTAATCTGCAGGTCACCGGGCTGAGCAGTTGTCGCTTGGTAGGCCATGGCCTTTTGGGCCTGTTTCTCCATGGGTTTTGGTTTGGTTTTATAGGCCTACTACCTCTTAACTTTCTGTTGACCTCTTGGATTTCAAAATGTCGCCTTTGTCTTTTGATAGTTGTGACAGAAAACACTATCAAGGATAACATTAGTAAATTATTAAATTTAGTCCGGTATTTTGCTGAATGGTAAGTGTAGTGGCTTTTGACTCAGAGTGCCCCGGATTCGATTGCAGGCCGGGTCGAATGGTTAATTCCCACGGCTCGAGGACTGGATGTTTGTGCTGTCCCCAACTTCGCCGTAACTTATACACCGCACATTACTAGGCCTATATGTTCCACCACAATTACTCGAAGTTTTCCATGCATGGTAGATGTCGCCCACCCTAGGCGGAGAGTCTGCCTTACAAGGGCTGCACCCGGTTAGCAAAAGTCACCAAAATAATTAACTAATATTAAATATGGGACTTACAGGACCTCGTATTGCTGTTACTTCTTAAATCTCTCATTTTCATCGGCTAATTCCTTGTGGAAACTTAATTTCTATCCTTCGAACACAAGGATATACTTGTTTCACTCTACAGGAACTGTAAATTCCCTACGAGGAATTCCATGTCCTTGTACAGAAATGTTGCTAGCGGAAAACTCCGGACACTCCATAGAAGATGATTTCTTACTTTCATATGTCGAAGTGTGCAGGTGGAGGGTGAGAAAGAAGGTATTCGGAGCGGCAGCCTACGATGTTATCATGCATCATTGAACAAAGGAAGGCATTTAGTAATCTCATATCCTTAATATTGACAGAAAACCTATAATGCTCCTTTCTTACAACGATAGGGAATTAAAAAAGAATCACTTTGACACAATGATAACTAAACGCGAGGCAAAGAAACTGTGGGTACCTCATCATGATCTTCAGGTTACAGAAATGCATGGTTCGAGTCACATGTTTTGGTAACGGAACACTTCTATATGACAACGTTGAAGGTTTATCAAACATTTCTTTTATTATCACAGGCCATTAACATCATGTTATTTTGAGGAAATACACAATCATGTAAGATCTTAGATACGCCGGAAATGTACCCTTTATACACTCATAGCGGCTTGCAGCGGGTGAAACATAGTAGGCAACGGCAGACCCCGAGCTGAGTCTGGCATTGATTCCATTTACTTGTGTCAGGCTCCTCCTGCCTGACCTCCCTTTGTAAGCTCAACCACGAAAGACAACTTCAAGTATGGTCGACAGTATATTTCGAAGGTGCCATTATCAGGGATCTATGGATAGTGGTGACCGTAGTCAGCGCAGTGCTTAAATGCACTGACCTCTCCTAAGCAGTATTTCGAAATAATTTTAAGCTAATAAATTAAACTAATGCAAGAGTCCGGGTGGGATAATTACGCCACAAGAAGCGGACACAGCTTTTGAATATTGGATACAAACACATCAGACGATTCAAACAAAGGTTCAATTCCGAGATAAGTACGTAACCTCGTGTCCTCGTTCTGATGCAGTACAGCTCTTTTCATGCACACCCCCCATGGAGGTGAGCTGCATGTACTATTCTAACCTTATACCAGCCGTCCTGCCATTTGCAAATCACTGGCAGTACCGGGGATCGAACCCGGGCCCTCCGAGGGCAGAAGCTAATAGTGCCTATCGTTTCGGCACGCAGTCGGACAATTCAGAGTTGTAATTTATTTCCAACTAATTGTGAAGGGAAACCGAAAAAAATGTAACAACCACTTTGTTAATTATTGAAATTTTAATTGTATTTCACAAGCTGGCCGCGTGGTCTAGAGGGCAGCAAGCCTGCCTCTTACCCGGAGACCATACACTCGATTCCTTGCCAGGTCAGGGATATTTACCTGGATCTGAGGGCTGTAAATAAACAAATATGGAAACACTTCTTGTAAAGTTTCTCCCAATTTTACGTACTTTTAAAACTATAAAATAATAATAATAATAATAATAATAATAATAATAATAATAATAATAATAATAATAATAATAATAATAATAATAATAATAATAATATATATGCCTAATCTAAGAATAAGAATAAGAATAATATTTATTATGGGCGCAATATTGCAGCTATATGGCTGTCATTGTAGATGCATACGCTAAGACTGACAAGGCTGGTCATCAGAATGGAAGGAGAGAGTTACCTGAAAGAAACTAACCATTCTCATAATATTATGGAATATAGACGAAGCAGTTCTAATCTGCCATAACTCCAGATATATAGCCATCAATAATTTTCTCCGTTCGTGCTATTCCTGGGATGGCAGGTAATGTAGTTAGCCTACATTAGAATAATTAAGGAGCTATCTGTCGGTGAGATATCGGCTCTGGTTTAGAAAGACAAAAATAACGATCAAGAGGACTCATCACACTGACTATGCGTCACATCGTAATCTGTAGACCTCTAGGCTGAACAGCGGTCAACTGATAGATCAAGGCCTTTCAGAGCTGAAGTTTATCCTCCCATTCTGAAATTTTAAACGAGAACCTGCTAATTTCTTTGGTCATTTATGCAATTGGTGATGGATAGGAGTGGTTGCTTATTTTCCATAATATATTTTGTGAATATAATTATTAACATGGCTGTTTTGGGGTTAGGGGTCTACCTGTAAAAATGTTAGTGTAAGCAATTTAGCGTGGACATTTTTGCGTGGACAAAAGACCGATACTATCGTAACCAGGCAACGAGCTTACGTCATATGAATAAAAGGACAACGCCATTTTGGTGGACGGAAATACATGTTTTTGGAAGATACTGATCTTGGATGTATTAAATCCGTAAAGAGAGGCTGTAAGCAGAGCAATGACGGATAATTTTTACGGGAAAACATTAATTACAATTCTGAACACTGCCTAGGAAAGATAAAATTATTTATTGCAAATAAAATCATGCGCCCTGGACCAATAGCAGATTCTATTTTATTTTCTCGAAATAACATAGTTATCTTCTTTGAAGCACTACCGTGAATTCGTGATACCGTTCACAAAAACGGCATTGTTCCCTCATTCATTGTCTATCATTGTTTATGATTTCTTTTTCTGCCGTTGTTGGCAACTCTACGAATTTAGAAGAAGATAATAAAATGCAGTGCTAAAGCTAGGTAATAGTCTCATACCTACACCATCTAGATAATAAAGCCTTACAACAGCACGGTGACGTCACGCTGAGGAGGTGATTACAGTCCAAATAAATGCGGAGCATGGTCAAACGCAAATATGATTTTAATGAGTTTTGCCTATAGAGTAATTTATGTACCAATAAATAACATTTAAATGTTAAATGACATTTAATTATAGTCGTTATTATACTATTTTAGTGTCTCTGTCATTAAAGTTAAATAGCACACAGTTTTAAATCACGACAGCATTTTACCAATGTTAACGTACTCTAGGCTAAATTGTTACGAAACACAATGGAAACTCAGAAATATATTTCAATTTAAATATTCGTTGAATAAGCATTAAATGATCTTAAACCGAGCTCGATAGCTGCAGTCGTTTAAGTGCGGCCAGTATCCAGTATTCGGGAGATAGTAGGTTCGAACCCCACTATTGGCAGCCCTGAAAATGGTTTTCCGTGATTTCTCATTTTCACACCAGGCAAATGCTGGGGCTGTACCTTAATTAATGCCACGGCCGATTCCTTCCTACTCCTAGGCCTTTCCTGTCCCATCGCCGCCATAAGACCTATCTGTGTCGGTGCGACGTAAAGCAACTAGCAAAAAAAAAAAAGATCTTAAAATAAAAATAGCACGTACAATATAAACTCAGGCCTAACATGTAGTCTATACTACAAAAATATGACACATTGACTTAAAATAATACGTTTAATAAATCGGTAAACTTATCTTCGAATTGTACATAACCATCTTTGCTGCATAACCTCATACTTCGGAAACTTAATACATGCAGTTCGTTATCGCTGTCGTAATTCTTCTTACAATTCAGTACACAACACGTCAGTACCCAGTAGCGGTGATTGGGAATTAGAAGTCGGGTTTGGGGGCAAAAAAAATATAGAGACAGCAAAAAGTACTCGGGGTTTTTGGACATAGTGGGCGGTAGAGGGGGTATATATCATAACTGAAAGAAAGCTACAAAATGATAAGTTTTTTCATGCTCTTGAGGGAATCAACAGAGACGTAAATGTTGAAAGATTACCAAATTAATTGCGGTAATAATAGTTCCTTGAGATTTTGATTCAATACTGTACAATCAAACTTTCACCAAAGGAAGAATATTACACATGTATTATAAATACATAGAAGTACAGCGTGATAATACAATTGGAACTAGTTTAGTATTTGCTACCCACTACGAAACTAACAGATATTAAAGAGACTGACAGACTGACCTATATGCGCGAAAATCGGGTGAATCATACCTCAACATCCTCAAAGACAAGGTAATTTTATTCACAAGCGATATGACAGTTAGTTCATCATTGCAGGAGTATATGATTACAGATTCAAACTAAATGAAACACACCTGTTACCCTTCCTTACAGCACATGCAAAGTGTCCACTACTTGCTGTGACGCTATACAAATCAAATAGCCACGATGAACTAGATTTTTTGCGTATTTCCGCTAATAATTTCGTTAATAATGAAAGAAAATAAGGGAAATAATTAGCTGATAGGACAATGAGGCTTGTACAAATTACTTGTTTTAAGAACTCATATGTAGTTTCAGCCGGATAAAATAGAATAAAAATGTAATGTTTTCTTCACAAATTGGGGGGCAACTGCTCCCTCGCCCCCCACGCCCCCTAATCGCTACTGTCAGTACCAGTGTGCACAACAGTATTAGCAATTGGCAGAATGAAACAATTGAAACCACTTTGAATTACACCGTCAAATCAGTGCTCTATTATTACTGAGAAAACGTCAAGCTTGCCTCTCGGTGTTGCCGTCACAGTACATTTCCGGAACTGTTGTGAGGCCTTGTATCTAGAAGGTGCTGCTCATAAATAAAAAACTTTCGTCATTTACGTAGTCTATATTACGTTATTAGCACCATCTAAACGTTGATATGGTAGAACGCAAGCTCTAAGTAACATGTTGTTTCTCCTTATAATGTTTCTTATATGTATCGAAACTCTTCCCCGTGGGTGGAGTGGAACATATCGTAAGAGGCTACTAAGAGGTGATCAACTAAATAAGCTATACTCGCTCTCGCGTCATCTAAGTCCAAAATCATATACACGATTCTATGTTTTTCTGTGTTGTGAAGAAATTTACATACATTTTTCTGTATTTTAATTATTATGGAATATCAACGAATAAGTTGTGATCTGCCATAGCGCTGGATTTACTGCGACCAGTACATAACTGTTAAGTTTTCAATGCTTCTTAATTTCATTTTATCGCAAGGAGAACACCTCTGATACTGGCATTTCAGCATCATCCAGTTATCAGTTTACAGCAGCAGGGGCAAAGGTAATCATATTCCATACATTTCTGTCTTGAGGAAATCACTTCATTTGTTGATACCTCGCACACTTAGCATAATTTTTAACTTTTTAGTATGAGACGATTTTTTCTTCCTTTACTACCTCTTCGCTTGTGCGTTTTCTATAGTATGGTCAGTAAGATCCCATCATACTTCAGTAAACGTCCTAAAAGACTGCATGTTCGTCGGACAATGTTTTTCCACAGGCTCCATTCTTTCTTGTATTTTCATCAGCACTTGTCCGTTTGTCACCTTTTCTATCCAGCTAATATTGAGAATTCTCCTGTAGCGCCAGGGCTCGAACGCTTCAAACAAGCACTTTTCAAATTTCCTCACCGTCCAAGTCTCACATCCATACAAAGCTACTATCCGGATATATGTTTTAAGAAACATTTTCCTGACCTCAATAATCAGGAGAATTTCCTATTTGACTACCGCACTACTATTAGTACTACTACTACTACTACTAATAACATGATGTCCCTCAAGGGAACTGAGATGTGAAAATCCACTCACACTTGAATCTTGAGTGGATTTTCTCAAAGACGTCCCATTAATTTTCTCGATATTTGGCACACTATTACGAAAAACACTTTACAATCTTTGTGTTAAAAATCATTGACCTAAAATTATTACATTTTATAGCATAATTATGTAAACTCACTTCATAATAATTTCAGATGGAAGTATTTTAAGTGAATATCATTCAGGAAACCGAATTTTACAATTTATTCCACCATTTGCACATAATCACTCTACCACTTTTATTGCTTTAGAACTAAAAAAATGTAGAAATTCATTTAAACACCTTATATTTACAATATCATGAAATATTTTCTACAAAATCAAATCACTTTAGTACAAAAATAGGAACTGACAATATCTATATCCATTTATTAGAAATACTATGGGAGATTGTAACTTGGTTTGAAAACTGTCAGTTTTACAAGAAAGCTAAAGGAAAATTTATGATAGAATTCACTTATCGCGGAGCTAGACAGCTATTTAAATAGACTTGAGATGACTGTAATATATACATTCTTATTTCAGAAGGTTTCCACAATATATTTATGATAACACCCCATACGCTGTTTCCAATGTAAAGTGTTTGTTACGGATTTGTGATATAACGGCAGGCTCACTTGCCTACTGCCATTAACAATCGAGTTGGGAAGTTTACATTATAATTGCAGGCCCCATTGCCTACTGCGCGATCACAATCGATTTGGGGAATTTTCGTAACAATTACAGCCCCCTATCCTAATTCCAGACAGATAACAGTTGAGGAGTTTTTGTTATAATGGCAGACAATAACCCTACTATCAGTCGAAATTGAGTTCTGCAGTTATCAGTATAATGTCAGGTCCATTTTTCTACTGCCAGCCAGCTTACTACCAGTCACACCAACTTGGTGAGTATCCATCAAAATAGCAGGCACTATGCATAATGCCAGTCACATTTTAGATGAGGACATTTGTTTATAATTGCGGGCACCTTTGCCTACTCCCAAACACAATCGGGTAGGGGAGTTTTAAGCAAAACTCCATGCTCCCTTGCCTTCTGCAAGTCAAATCGAGAAGTGAACTATTCATTACAATGGTAGGCCTTCCTTGCCAATGCCAGTTACACAGGAGCTGGAAAAGGACCCCATTCCTACTGCCAGTCCAAGTCGGTGTGGGAAGTACTGATTACAATAGCATACATACCCCTTACCGATCGCTACAAATCGACGTCAGTGAAAACATATAGATCGACATATGAAAGTATATGCGTGTTTACAATATTGCAGACCTTCATTTACAGATTAACTGCTGCTAAACGTACGTCATATCGACAAAGGATTGTACCATAAGACGCCGGATTTAGTGGCCTAAATGGCAGGTCCTATGATATCTCGTCTATTCATGGGTCAGACTGAGTTAGAAACATTGAATTGGGTATAGTTTTTGTAAGATTATCTCACATTGCATTACTTTTAGGATAATTATGTGACAGCTACATACATAGCATTTGGCTCACATATGGCTACTGGGTGGGCCAATGATTCTGTATTTCTTATAAGTGATTGAAAGTATGAATTATGCACGTGAAAAGTCCAAATTTACTTAACATCGATTAATAGAGAAAAATCAAACGTAGAAAGGATACAGATGCGACAAACAAGTCATAAGAGCAAGGTTGTAGATCATTCCAAATTGAACGGAGATTGTGCAATCCTTTATGTGATAAGGACTTCCCGAAGGTCTGCATCATCATTAAAATTGTCTCCATATTTCGATATTCTTCGGCGATAAAAAGTGAAAATTTTAAAGATCTTGGAAGTTTTCCGTCCGTTACAGGCTAAAACGTATAATGTTGTCAAATTTCAATTTTCTTTTTCGTCTGGCAGATTATGCCGCATTCTGGATTTTGAGCGAGGAGGGTAAAAATTAGGAATTTCAGGAAACTAAACCAAAAAATATGCAGATGGTCATTATTACCCCTTAAACGGGCAGCTGTGCGAAAATTTCGCCAAAATAGTCAATGTAGAGGCACACAGTCGTTACGATTTTGTTTATGTAGATAGATAAGAAATCTGCTCCACGAACAACACCTTTTGGGATATGTCCGTTGGACTTAACCTAAAAAACTGACCATTCATGATATCTGCCTTATTAATCATCCTGACGAAAAAATGCACATGAAATATAAAGCTTTAGAGATGGAATTCCATCACGTTTGGTCGATTTCCAGTCAGGTTGGTCTTGTACTGTATATTTTGTGTGGAAGAGTAAAATCACCATTTCGGTTTCCTATAAACCACCAGTCAATTTTGGGAACAAGAAATGTTATTGACCTTTAAAACCTACCTTTGGACAGGTGGATGCTAAATATAAAGTTTGGTTCAAATACAGTAGTTTTCAAGTTGTAAGAAATACGCTTTACATGCACCCGCTCTTGAGTTAAGTCTGATGGGACTTTTACCGAAAAACGGTCCGTTAAAGATATCTCCCTTATTAATCCTCGTATCGAAATGATGCACATGAGAAAAAAGGTTCAGAAATTAATTTCCATTAAGGCAGGTAGATTTCCATTAAATTTGGTTGTGTATATTTTGTGGGAGTGCAAAATCACGGTTTCGGTTTCGTACAAAACCCCCAATCAGTTCAGGGATTTAGAAACAATAATTGCCATAAAACCTGCCCAAGGACAGGTGGATTCTAAATATGAAGTTTGGTGGAAATACATCCAGTAGATTCTAGCACTCGCGTACATACGGAGTAATTAAGGAAGAAAATAATACAGTTAAGAAAGTTGAAATTAATAGAAACTGGATTATAACTGAGGACAGCTGGATAACGACAAATATGTAAATGCCAAGTGAATGTATTGGAAAACCAAATGCCCCTCAATAAATTATGCTGGTGTGAGTTATGGATATAATATGAAGCACTAACAGAGGAGAAATTTAGGCGCAGTGATTCTTAGGTAAACAGATAAGCTAGTTGCTTTACGTCGCACCGACACAGATAGGTCTTATGGCGACGATGGGACAGGAAAGGGCTAGGAGTGGGAGGGAAGCGGCCGTGGCCTTAATTAAGGTACAGCCCTAGCATTTGCCTGGTGTTAAAATGGGAAACCACGGAAAACCATTTTCAGGGCTGCCGACAGTGGGGTTCGAACCTACTATCACCCGAATACTGGATGCTGGCCGCACTTAAGCGACTGCAGCTATCGAGCTCGGTAAACAGATAAGAAGTTGACTAATGGTGTTATTACTTAATCTATTCGAGGGCAGTTATAACCACCAACGATATTCCGCCAATATCCCGCAGATAGGCCGATTGATGCCTCTCTTGCCTTCCACCCAAGGAACAAGCACAAATTTAAAAGCATGATGAGGAAAATGGCAATATGTCACTTCCCTGCTGGCAAGCAGTCAGAGACTTTGCCGTGGTAACCTGTACTATCGTTGTCGGTCTGTCGGTCACTCAATGCAGAGCATGATACCCGCAGAAAATAGTAAATTTTCCCTTCATGTGAAGAGTAAGGTAAATTATGAACATAACCAAAGTTGCTTATAATGAAGAGGCGTTTCCCATACGGTCCACGAATTTTACAGAAAATCAATAGTATAAAAGAAAATGGAGGAAAACCGTTCTGGCTTTCATATAAACCCCCCGTCCATTCAAAGATTTTAAAATGGAATGCATATCAAAACCATCAACGGGCTGTGTATACTCCATATATGAAGTTTGGTTGAGATCTATCCAGCCGTTTCGACGTGATGGTGGAACAGACAAACGGATAATCAAACAGATAGACAAAACAGACAAACAGACACGAAAACTAAAAACCACCGAATCGGTCTTGAGTTGACCTAAAACAGATAAATACCTGAAAAATTGGCAAAACAAAAGAAATTACAGACAGCGGACCCCGTACAACTTTATATAGATTTATACTGTCAATTTTTTATCATATTCTGACTTCTGAGTATCCTTAAGACACTCGCTCTCTGCTGTATTTCAACAGTAGCAGTATTGCCGAGAAATGGATTATATTGTGAGTGAAATGACATGGGTGTCTTGCACTTAAGCACCCTTGTGCTAACCCGTTATACTAGATTTCGGTCACAGTATTCTGATAATAAAAAGTGACTGCCTGTCCAAGTACATTACATAGCAATCATCTCCTCATTACGGGTACTCATCCGGTGATTGTTTCGTGCCTGTTAAATCTAACTTACGCTAAGATATTGAGTCGATCTAGCTTTCATTCCTATACAGAAAAGTCGGTCTGTCGGCGTAAAGCTAGTTTCGTCCGGGAGCTGACTTCTTTCTTACAGAATACTGTTGATCGCAACTGCGAGCTCACTGCCTCAGCTTTTCTACACCTTGCTTCAATCTCACTTTCTATACTACCATCCTGGAAGAATACACATTATAAATGCGTGAAATGAATTACCTGTTCCCAGCTGTCAGTGGAGAAATGGCATGGAATGATGAATAAGACTGCGAGGAGTTTTTAAACGTATAAAAAGCCAAGCAAGTTGGCCGTGCGTTTAGGGTCGCCCAGCTGTGAACTTGAATCCCACCGTCGACAGCCATGAAGATAGTTTTACGTGTTCCCCATTTTCACATCAGGCAAATGCTGGGTCTGTACATTAATTATGGCTACGGCGATACCTTCCCAATCCTAGACCTTTTCTATTCTCCATTAGTGCAACGTTAAACAAATAGAAAAAAGACAAAAGAGGATAAATTTGCAATTCAACAGAACAAATTGGGAAAAATGTTCATTTGTAGGAGGAGGAATAATAGAGGATGGAATCATTTTCCAAGCGAAATGTTCGATAAATTTCCAAATTCTTTGAAATAAGGCTAGGTGAACAATTGATAAGGAATCTGCCATCCGGGTGATAGCTCTAATGGCAGATCAATTGATGACTGCATTTAAAAACATAGCCTAGAACAGGAACGGGAAACGCAAAATCCCAAATAACTAGAAAAAAGTATCAAATTAGGAAGGTATATTTACTTTAAAGCCTCCGTGTATCAGACGGCGATGCGTCGGCATCTCACCACTAGGTTCCGTGGTTCAAATCCCAGTCCCTCCATGTGAGATTTGTGCTGGACAAAGTGGAGGCGAGACAGGTTTTTCTCCGGGTATTCCGGTTTTCTATGTCACCTTTCATTCCAGCAACACTCTCCAATATCATTTAATTTCATCTGTCAGTCATTAATCATTGCCCCAGAGGAGTGCGACAGGTTTCGGCAGCCGGCACGATTCTTATCCTCGCCGCTAGGTGAGGCTTCATTCATTTCATTCCTAACCCCGTAAAATGACTCGAGGCAGGCTGTGGATTTTCATTCACTTTAAAAAATAATAATGATCCTTGCACTTAATATTTTATCAAACTTCATTTTAGTTATTACCAAATCGTTATTCACCTTATTCACAACAAACATTATATTTTAAGGATCTGTAGTTTGAGAAAAATGTAGGCTACCTGCGAGGAACTTTACACATATTCTTTTCTTTGAGCGACTGTGTAATTGAATTTGTTATACATGGGAGGGACAAGTGATAGTCTACTTAACGAAACTGCGCTGAGCAGCTCAGACGGTAGAGCACTGACTTTCTGAGTCGAAGGGAATGCATTTTATCCCGGTTCACTATGGTGGTATTCGAATCTGTTGAACAGCGACAGCTTCCTGTCAGTAGATTTACTGGCACGTGAATAAATTTTCGCAGAACAGAGTCATAACACCCCGGCGTCTCCCAAAACTGGAAGATTATTATTATTATTATTATTATTATTATTATTATTATTATTATTATTATTATTATTATTGAAAGTGAAAACCTACAACCTGCTTTCCAGTCATTGACCAGGTCAGGGATGTAATGAATGAATCAGATATAGGCTATTATTACGATCGGGTCACCACTCCCAAAGTGATTTACATTAATGAGTGATAGATGCTATGAAATGAGAATGGAGAGTGTTGCTGGAATGAAAGATGACAGGGAAAACGGGAGTACCCGGAGAAAAACGTGTCCCGCCTCCGCTTTGTCCAGCACAAATCTCACATGGAGTGACCGGGATTTGAACCACGGTATCCAGCGGTGAGAGGCCGACGCGCTGCCGTCTGAGCCAAGGAGGCTCTATTATTATTATTATTATTATTATTATTATTATTATTATTATTATTATTATTATTATTACATGACGAAGTATTCTACTATTTTTCAAAAGAATGGCGCCTAGTAGCAAGAACTGCATGAATAGGTGCAGGAGAACTTCGGAGGACCTAACTTTGAGACAAACAAAAATATTCATAAAATTGGTCACATAAAAAGATCCTAACTGGAAGTGATGCATGTCTCTCTGAAGTACGTGTTCTGTCAGCTGTGCCAGCGCCACCTGACACCCAGCGGCCGTAACTGTTTTAATATGCATCACTGTCCGCGACATAATCAGCCACAGGGTGATCACTAACCTCCACCCATTACCTCACATTTCCAAACAATATTATCCACAAAAGTTCATACTATATGTATCGTCATCCGTGTCTCACTCTGTTTCTCTTATTCTCCGTGGCCACGTCTGTTATTCGCCTATGCAACCTATCCTCCTCCATTCACCCCACATGACCCGAACACCGACACGGGTTTATATATACGTAACCTTTGTCTCCTTATCTTGAGTATCCTTCACCCATTGTCTCCACCTCTTTTCTTAAGCAATCATTCTATTTACCTTCAAATCTGTTATCGTGAAGATAATTTCTTGCAAAATACAGTTCATAGCAACTGCGAGCCTATTTCGTTAGCTTCAATACACCTTGATGTCCGCTATAATACTGTTTATGTGTTTATTTATTTTTAGGCACTAAGGTAATTATGTTTCGTCTAGCTTGTATGTGGCACTTGTCTGAGTGGTACTTCTTTTCTAAGATATTACATTGACATACCAAAATTTACTGGATACCCGTCGATTAAAGTAAAGGACCCCTCCTCTGGCCTGGAGAAGTGCAACAACCAGACGTGGCAGTAACTCCACAAGTATACAGAACATCTATGTAGGGTTGTAAATATTTTCAAGTGTTCCCTGGTTTTTAGGTGCTGGATCCTGGGTGCGAATGGCTTTGTCTGCCACGATTGGGTTCGTGTCAGGAGAATGTGCTGGCCACTCACAGCCTGATGGGCCGTCGAATTCTCCTGTTGGACCATCCCATCTATTTTCAGGAAACGTGATGTCCATGAACGGCTGTACAGTAAATTGTTACTAAGGAGAGTTCTGTAGCTGTTACCATTGATTTTTGAGGGTACATGGTAAAGTGCACCCAACCCATGCCATGTGAACACACTTCAGACCATTAAGGAAACACCGTCAGCCTGCACGGTGCCTTATTGAAATCTGGGATCCATGGCCTTATGTGCTTCGTGTCAGACCCCAACCCTGCCATCAGACCACAACATCCTAAATCGTAACTCATAGGACAAGGTCACATGTTTCCAGTCCTCTAGGGTACAATTACCAACCTCACGAACACAAGTAATTCGTACCAGGTGTCATGCTGTTAACAGGGGCACTCTGGTGAGCTTTCTAAAGGAACATTGCACTGATCTTCTAGATACACATCTGAAAACTCCTGCTTTAAATGCGGATGTGAATTGGGCAAGTGTTCCTGCTCTGTTAGTACGAACAACTGTACCCAACCTCCGCTGATCTCGATCATCAAGTAACTGATTGGTCCGCGGTGGATCATAATGCCTCAATTTTGATATTGCCGGTATACACGTGACACCGTGGATCGATGAATATTGAGAGTCCCCCTTAAACTGCGGAAATTCAATGTCTCAATATTCTGGCACAAACAATCATGTCCCGTTCGAACTCCGATAACTCATATCGCCTTGCCACGAGCATATATACCAGGGCCTCTCAAACGCCCAAAATCTCACGCGTGCAGAGTGAGGCGCAAGAGCTCCGTGCACTGTGCATCGCTGCCGCTCGGCATGGCTCGGATCAACGCTTCGTCTCTGGGCTACTCGGCTAAGCTCGGCTCAACTCGCCTATATTCGGCTCAAGTCAGCCCGGATTTGGAGCGCTACGGCGCAAGTGGGGCAGAGGAAGACAGGCGGAGCGAGCGAGACAGGCGTGGGGAAAGAGAGAGACAGCGCTATTGCTCCAAATCGAGGAGTGGGGGGGTCTGCACTCTGGTCAACCAAGCCAAGTCGTCTTTTGCACCGTGCACAGTGCATGCACCACGCGCATGCACCCTGAGAGGCCCTGATATATACAACAGTCAATCCGCGGAACAAGATTACCCCTTGGGAAGTTTAGACTGTTCAACGTCGTTCCGGGTGGTGGTACCACAAAGCATTCGGTTACAGTCTGCTATGTCATGACTTTGTTCAGTATATTCTTTCTAATGCTGTGCATAATTGCAATTGTGATACATGAAAGTGGCGGACTCAAAATAAGCTAATATCCCAGTCTTAACATGGAATGGAAGAAAACCCATTTACGAAAAATGATGAACGTCCTTCGGCCTAGAAGTTCTGTATTAACTAGATACGTCATGGATGTAATACGAGGAGAACTGAAAGAAGAAATAAGTTAAATCAGGTTGTTCCGTAAAGGACTATACAGCCTGATATCCATCTGTTGTATTGTGCAATGGACTACCACCAAACAACGGCTTCGCGCGGGAGTGATTTTGAATTTATAGTGAGGAGGATTAAAGTTTACCATGTAGACGAAACTAGTAATTTCCGCTTGATGCACTGTTTGTACGCAACTCAGAGCGACATCTGTTGGCTCGTTCCTTTATTCCCATGCGATGTTTAAGTCATTCCTGCATTTTCACTAAAACATACACGTACATTGCATGGTCTACTGTCCACGACCTGTGCTCTCCTTATATAGATCCACGGCCTGCGAAGCACTCAAGGTACTGTTTCTACGTAAAATCGTGTCAAACATTTTGTTACATGGCACTATTTCGTAACACAAATTTTCATATGACCCCCCAGCTTTAAGACATACTTATGCCAAAACGCTTATTAAGGGTTATCTCTCACAGGTGGTTGTGTGCCCTCACGACATTTTTGAAGAACGTCTTGTGCTCAAGAATTCTTCTACATATACTTGAGGTCTATTTTTGACTGTTTAGGAAGCGTAAGTCCGGATGGCAGTTTTATTCTTAATTTATTTCGCTGCTCGGCTCACTTCCATATTTTAATGTTTCATACACCAAAACATCCCTTGATTAGCGGCTATACAACGGTGAAAACCGCATCAAAATCTGTTCCTTGGTTGTCAAGATTAGTCCTCACGAACACACTTACTGGGGATATGAAGGCGTAAAGCACCTCAATTTCGTCTGTCCATGATCACTTTTCCATGATCAAATATTAGAGGATTCCTACGACAGTACATTTCAAATGAATCTGGAAGGACTTATTACGAATTTTCCACAATGTACATGTCACAAAGCCTACAGGGAAGATATTCAAAAGAGAAGAGAAATTATCTGAATGAGTCACAATGTGCATAAAAGTTTAACAAGGCTGGTGTTTATTATTTTCACATGCCATAACGTAATCTTGACTAATTGTTTTATTATTCATATATTCTATTTCTATTTATTATGTTCTTTATCAGCAGCCCATTTATAACGTCACCACGAAATATTCACCTGCTATTGCATAGATTACATTATTGCATTTCTGCTAAACTACCAAATTATTGATAACGCGAAGCAAATGCTTTCCCCTTTGCAACATAATTTCCAAGTTCAAAAAGACTTGCACGAAGAAGGAATAAGTAGAAGACACTGTTAGACATAATTTCTTTTACTAATTTGCTAAGTATATCTGATTATTCTAATGTAAGATAAGAAACAAGTCAGCAACATTTTTTCTAAAAAGCATTTGATTTAGAGTTAAAATTAGGGCACCAGAAAAAGGGTCTATAATCCTACCACTAAATTGCACAGGCATATTTAAATTCCTATAGTGCCAACACAGAGATTTATCCAAGGAAAAAACGGATAGACAAGGAAAGCATAGAAAGATCACCAAATGACATAATTGTCGCCTGAATGATAAGTGTAACACAGATCGACACACACACACACACACACACACACACACACACACACACACACACACACACACACACACACACACACACACACGTATATATATATTTATTACTGAGAGAAAAAAAGGAGAGTATTCCCATTAAGCGGTATATAATATTTTTAACAAGCTACAAATGAATAATGAAGGAAAAGATAGGTGGAACATAAAATCATATAACTTTACAAGAGGTCCAAAATTAATAACGCTGTTTGTGAAAGTTGTATAAACAAATATCTATACTCCGAGAAGATACCCAGGCAGAGACTAAGCAATGAAACGGGGACCTAACTAGAGACACTTTGAGCCGTGAAGTTTCTCCTCTTCCTAGATATTTCTTATATTTTTTTAAAATCTAGAGTGACCTATTTTTCTTTCCGGTATAGCTCAGTTCACCAGACGACTCCTCAAGTAGTATATATAGTGGTTTATGAGAAACCACTATAAACTTGGAACATTGGAACGTGCTATGTTTCCTTATTTCGAATAAAATACAGGACAGTCACGCAAAGTCCATACAAAGTCAATTATGCGTTTAGCTTTCTATCAGGAAGTAAAAAAAAAAGGTGTTATTTACCAGTTGAGACAGAAGAGCACATAAAACTCTCTTCATCCCTGTAAACGCTGGATTGGATGCTGACACAGCCAACATAGCCTGTGCTTTAGTATTTTTCCGGATGAGATTTCGTTTTATTGCCAATGGATGTAGTTTCAAGACGACTGAGCTCGGCTTTACGTCGCGCCGACACAGATAGGTCTTACGGCGACGATGGAATAGGAAGGGAGCGACTGTCGTCTTAATTAAGGTACAGCCGCAGCATTTGCCTGTTGTGAAAATGGGAACATACGGAAATCCATTTTCAGGGATACCGACAGTGGGGTTCGAACTCAATATCTCCTGAATGCAAGTTGATAGCTACGTGAACCAAACCGTGCAGACACTTGCTTGGTAGCTCGATTTATTATTGCCCTGAAGGTTACTTTTTTACAGTAAGATGGCACTTGCTGTGTGGTTTAAATAAACATTAAATCTAACAATTAATGATGAAGTAAAAAATGCAATATGAACAAAATGTAGCTAAACACTGAGTGAGTAAATGTTTCAGTTAACCTGACGAACATCTGAAAATACCTCTTATGAAATAACATCTCTAAAATCCGCAGCTTAAGTAACACAGAAATTCTGTGTTTACCGACAAAATACTACTTGCTATTACAAAATATCTTATTCTTTGTATTATAATTATTTCCTGTGGCTATTATTTATTAGCCTGGTGCAGCCTGTTGTAAAGCAGGCTCTTATACAACGGTGGGCGACGTCTGCCATATTTGAAAAACTGCGCGTTTGCATTCGGGAGATGATGGGTTCAAATCCTACCGTCGGCAGCCCTGAATATGGTTTCCCGTTGTTTCCCATTTTCACACCAGGCTAGTGCTGGGGCTGTACCAATATTAAGGCCACAGCCGATACCTTTCCATCCTTGCGGCGCCGAAAGCATTTTAGTACGATATTAAACCACTAATAATAATCTAAAATCGCGTAAATAGATGTCAGAATTTTGTTCCTTGGGAGTTTTTTGACGTGTTCAAAAATATGCACTTTTATATTTCAATACCCATCAGTAGGATCAGGTTTTCCTTGTAAGATTAATAATAATAATAATAATGTTATATATTTTACGTTCCACTAACTACTTTTTACGGTTTCTGGAGACGCGGAGGTGCTGGAATTTTGTCCCGCACGAGTGTTCTAAAGCGCCAGTAAATCTACCGACACGAGCCTGACGTATTTGAGCACCTTCAAATATTACTGGACTGAGCCAGAATCGAGCCTGCCAAGGTGGGGTCAGAAGGCCAGCGCCTTAACCGTCTGAGCCACTCAGTTCGGCTTTCTGGTAAGGTTAGTTGTGGTCATCATGCCCTCTCTTCAGCCTAAATAGAAACTGCAAGGTTATATAAAATACATTATTTACAGTACAAGGAAAAATGAAAACAGATGCGGGTATTATATCTTACAATTACTAAACTACTAGACATCTTAGTAGTAATAGTGGTGATGATAATGATGAGGATGGTACAGATCACTGCGATTGCTTCACTATAATTTATGCAAAGTTAGAAATTAAGTTACCTCTATGATCCGTATTAGTAATAATTTGGATATATAGATACGTTGTAGACAGTGTAACAAAACATAACATGTTGGAATAACAAGCCAAAACACCAACCATAACCTAAGAGACAATACTGGCAACATAGCCAGAAACTTGGAGATGAACCTACCTGACAGGCAGGAGCAGTGTATTCCACTGCCGTGAAATAAGCAATGATGCCGTATACAGTATGCACCAATAAGGTAGGCCAAACTGTCAGGGCAAATTCCTCACACGTAGAAGAACCCGGATGCGCTGATGTGTCCTTGGAGTGCTGACGGAGGGCATTTCGAATATTTCATGTAAGAAAGTGTTCCATACGGTATGGATGTACGTTCTTTTCCTGTGTTGTATGATTGTAGAAAACGAGTTTTAACATGGAAATAAAGCATTTCTTGACCCATGTCCATCATCATAGATATTATTTCAGTAGTATAGATCCCTTTTGCGGCGCTCACAAGTAACCGATCGTAACAAATGAGCATTCAAAAGAAAGAGAATAGACAATAGCAGTGGATAACTGCACTCTCATCTCATGAATATCGGTAATTAATTTTTAAAATGAGTTTAAATAATTGTACGATGTGTGCGATTTGCAAATACTGTTGCTGTAGGAAAATACGCGCCATCATTGCTATCCACTTCATATTTTCGCTGCTGGGACGCCTGTTTTATGTCATTATAATATGTGGCAGTTAAGGATATAATGATAGTAAAACCAAAAATTACTTCCGGAACATTCGTCAGTATAATAATGCACTTGCATTTGCTTCCGTTCCAGTGGATACCATAAATGTTAAAAACTCAAAGATTACATTAAGTGGTAAGTAAGACTGTCTAATATTGTACTAATTTGTGCATTTCTTAGTTCACTAGGGGACTACTGCGCCACATACTTTATCAACATGTGAGATTTCTCGCACGGGTACCCTAGCATAAAATATTTTCTTCTTCTACCTGTAGGAAACATGTCCTGAAAAGTTTCGTCGTCCGTTCTTATTACTTCCTATATATCGTGTTATGATGTGGTCGTACTGATACGAGTATTTCGACTGAATGCCGAAAGCGTGAAAGCGTAATGCTTCGAACGGAACATAAGGTCGAGGTTGAACGATGGTTCAAATTTTTCCGCATACCAATTTGACAAATTAGTTTCTCTTCTGTAATAGAAGATGCAGTTTCTGAGGTAAAATAGTTTATAGATTTATGGTAACCCATTCTTTGAGAGTAGAAACGGTTGGTCGAAATAGTGCTAGCAGGGGTGCGCTGAAATGCTTACCATGCTGCACTCTTACCAACACTGTATATCTGTACCTGAGACCTAAACCATAAGTCACATTTTATGAAACTTAGAGCCATAGAAACATAAGACCACTGTCATTTTATTTTTATAGTAATAAGAAATAATTAACCGTCCGACTCGTTGGCTGAATGGTCAGCGTACTGGCCTTCGATTCAGAGGGTCCCGGGTTCGATTCCCGGCCGGGTAGGGGGTTTTAATCGGCACCCTGGCACCACTCCTTCGAGCCCTTCAGTCGGGTACTAAATGAATACTAGGCTAATTTCTGGAGGCAAAGACGGCCGGGCATAAATCTCATTTCGTATCTCATTGCGTGTAGTTGAAACCTTCGCATTCATGGGGCTTTGCCTTGTATTGCTTTTTTATTTAAAGATATAAAACTCTGAATAAAGGGACTATAAAAGACCATAGGAGGAAAATAAAATGCAGGAAACGTTTCCAATCTATTTCGCATAGAACGACGAGCGAATTACACACAATTCTACCACAATTTCATTATGTCTTGCACCGACCAAGCCATACACTGATTGCTGTCTGTCCGTGTGTACGTATTTCAGGGCTCAATGTAACATTATTTTATTAAATTGGTGATAGCAGGAAAATCTTCTGTCGCATTTCAGAAGCACATTTCCAACCAAGAATTGAATCCACAAGGTAATGCATTGAATAATACTCAGAGTTGTAAACAAAAAGGTAGTAAAGTCTATAAACACCAGCCCTGTGATTTAGGTGTAGCGTACCTGGATTCTATCCCTGGCCCGTCCAAGGATTGTAATTATAGATTAAGAACCGGATCGGGGTTCACTACCTTCGCAAGACCAACCGAGGAGCTGGCTGATATGAGAGGCAGCGGACGTGGATACAAAATACAAGGCAACACGATCGAGGATGACATCACACTGACCAGTTAGCACCTGGTCCACTGCATCAGAATTCAGCGGATAACGTTACTAAGTAAAACTACACGAAGCGCACCCACTTTATCCTCCCAAGTTATTTATTTTTGCCAGTGGTTTAACGTCGCACTATCCCTAAGTTCTTCCTCCCTTCTATATCTTACAGTTTTTACATTCATATCAAACTGGTTATTAAATCTCCAGGTTTGTAACAAGTCCAGTAATTATTTTGACATCAACATAGAGCCAAAAGTTGTGTCAACGTCTTTCTGTCAGGAATTCATAGCGCTTGGCCACCTGAACATGTCGATCTGACCACTGTTCGTCGTATTGCTGTTCGACAACACTAGATCACAGTCAGCCAATTGCAGTTGCATACTCCAGTTGGTACGGCGTGAATATTGATAGGTACCCAACCATCCTGTCGTGAATTGATACCGTTTGATGTCTGTCTCTTTGGACTACTGAAGAACCATCTCGGCGGAAGACGATTAGTAACACACAGTGAAGTTGAATGGACTGTCATGTGATGACTTGACCCGGATTTATTTCATCCCGAGAGAGATGTCTTGGCATTCCGTTATAATAATGTCATCTAATTCTTAGACATCCATGGAAAACTAAGTTTTAAAATAATGTGCAAGATTTATACTATGAATTTTATGTGTATGTAGGAATTTACAGTGTGAAATATTTTCTAACCGTACAGTAGGATCACCCCCCACTTTATAATCAATTTTGTCAACAGCCTGATTGTGGTATAAATAGTGAAAGGCAACTATTTGAAGGAGACGTAACACTATCAGAAAATGACATATGTTCTACAAGGTGCGGTCATTGTAACACTCGTCCACATAGAGCATAGTCTTGTAACATCAATAAATCTTCATATGGAAAACAGATGAAAATTTTCACCCAGATATTCTGAAACGAGAGTGACGTGGTGTGTGCTTATTTGGAATATGTGAAAGTATTTCCATTGCTGTTTTAGTTAATTGATGCTTCTCATGTACTGGTAGTAAGTTTGCCCATTTTCAAGTGATAGCAGTTGAATAATTACGTGCGTTGAGCACATCATCCTTCTTCAAGACGATGTGATTTTCAAATGAAAGGAGAAGGACAGCCGAGGTGTAAGCTAGCTTCATATGCTAGTAGAACGTTTTGCGTCATCTTGAAATATTCGAAACGGAGTTTTCACTAGAAGGTTACTGCTGCAAAACTCAGTTACCTTACTGTGTAGGCTACTACCAAGACACAAGTTATTATAGAGGCACATTGCTGTAGTAAATTTCATCAAGGGAAGAGTGAATTTTAATGCCATTTTTAATATTCTGTAAAATAGATTTTTCGTTGTTTTTACTTGCTTAGTAACCAGTTGGCATATCTTCTAAAGCATTTTTACAGGTGTGGGTGTGGTCAGACATGCCCTCGGAATTGAATTATCGATTCATGCGACACGATCTGGGATATTTTAATTTCTGCCGTAACTAATTTAGTTTAATTATTGAATTTATATTTATTCAGAAGTTTAAACTTTGTACGGGCACAGCAGAGGACTGCATGAACGTGTTTTCATTTTTAAAACACTGCCGAGCTTCTCTTAACAATATACTGTATAGCATTAGAAAGTACTAATGGATGTATTTAGCTTCAACGCCATTCCCTATTACTTAGACTTTTAGCCCTCATAGACTGAGGAAAAATAATCTCCCGTCTGATCAAAGCTACTGTAAACAAAGCCAACACAGAATATTGAGTACTATGTGTGCATAAAAGTCAAGGGCAGTCAGCCATCACAGGACAAACAGGTCATCCTCAAACGTTGGAAATAACACTGTGAAGAGATTTCCAACATTGAATTCCCACATCCTTCTATTCCAGAAGGTAATCTGTCAGCTGGTCCTATCTTATACATCACGTCAGAGGCAGTCCGCAGCGCCATCGGGAGTATGAAGAACCAAAAAGCGCCAGCAGCAGATGACCTTCCAGCAGATTTCTGGATGTTGCAGGAATTAAAAGAACTCGCGATCAACTGGCTGACCAAAGTTTTCAATGCCGTATTTGACTTTAGCTCTGTTCCCAGTGACTGGGCTACAAGTATCACTGCTCCTACATTTAAGCTAAAAGGTGATCCAGCACAATGTGAAAATTACCGTTTAATTTGCTCCTGTCGCACATAACGAAGATTTTTGAGATAGCGGTCGATCGACGACTACGTTACATCGTCAGCATTACTACTAACCAATGTGGCGTCGTCAAGATTTTTATGCATCTATGCAAACTCCGCTGCCATACAGTACCGGTCAAAAGTTTAGGACCACATAAGGAAATCACGAAATGTCATCTAGAACCTAAAATTGTGCCACTAGTCCTCTATAGTTTTCTTTCTGAGCTCTCACTTCTAATAGGATATATGTCGCTTGATTTCATTGAGTTACTCCAAATACTGTGGAAGTTATGAATTTTTAACTCTTGGAAGGTCGCACCAAAAGATCAAAAAATTTGGTAATATAATGTACTGTACACTCTAATTGGTTGCAAGTAACACCAACAAGATTTTTCTATAGGCTTAGGAATAGGTGGGGGCCATTTTAGTATAAATATAAAAATTCCGAAAATATGCGGCACCGTTTTTTTTGCGTATTTTATTTTTTTGAACCAGGGCCAAAATTGTTGATTTTTCTTTGCCTTTGTCATGTAAGGCCTAAGATCTCAGGGCGAGCTATCGGTGTCAAACTTATATGCCCTGATAGATCCATTTGCACTCTGCGATTGGCATCCAAGAACACATTTCTGATGCCGATAGCTCACACTGAGACCTATGACAAAAACAAGGAAAAATTGACTATTTTAGCGCTGGTTCGAAAATAAAATAAAGGCACAAAAATGGGTGCCGCATTTTTTCGGAATTTTTATATTTATACTAAAATGACCCCTGACTTTGGCTAAGTCTCTACAAGAATCTTGGTGGTGATACTTGAAACCAATTAGAGGATATAGTACGGTACATAATATTTCCAAAAATGTTGACTTTCTGATGTGACCTTCCAACAGTTAAAATCGTATAACTTATTCAAAACTTGGCGTAAATCACTGAAATCGGGCGATGTATATAATATTAGATGCAAGAGCTCAGGAAAAAAATAAAGAGGTCTAGTAGCAAAATTGTAGGTCCTAGATGGAACTTCATGATTTTTTAAAGTGGTCCTAAACTTTTGACCGGTACTGTAATGTTTATTGAAAAGTACCGAGAGAGACAAACAGCCACTGCATATTGCCTTCCCTGACCTCGAAAATGCTTTCGAACGTATTCCGCATCGTGTGATCTGGTATGCACTTCGGGACCATGGCGTACCAGACATGCTAATCAAGTGGATCAAGATGCTATACATGAACGCCACAAGTCGTGTAAGTTGCGGTGTAGGCATCTCGGAGAGCTTCCCAGTGAATGTCGGTATACCCCAAGGCTCTGCACTGTCCCCATTGCTCTTTGTCATCTTCATTGACACAATCACACGGGACCGCAAAGAAAGTAACTTGGACTCTCTTGTATGCACTCTCTTATATGCTCATATTGCACTTGTTGACACCACCAGAACATAATTGCAACAGCCGTCTCTCACAACACGGTCTTAGACTGGATTAAAAGAAGACCGAAACCATTGGAAGCAACGGTTCCCTCTAAATTTACGGAGATACCTTAACGAAGATCGTAAGTTTCAGTTATCTGGGATCTCGCCTACATACTGATGGTGGGATATTTGACGAAGTATGAAGCAGAATAAAGGCAGCGTGGATGATATGGAGGGAACTCAAAGACCTAATCTGCAACATAAAGGTGCCACTACATCTGAAGTTCAAAATATACAGCATGGTAGTGTGTCCTGATGTGGACAGAGAGTGGAAGCTGTTCATTAATGTGATTTTTACTAGAAAATTGCCAGATAGAAGGGAAACAAGTGAAATTATAATTGAGGAAGTTTACGAGTTAAACAGTCCTCAGTGTGATTATAAATACCTGCTTTTCGTAACAGGTCAGATTTCAAACATAAAGAAACTTTTGAAAATCATAGACGGCTGCCTTGTGCTGCTCACTGCATAAATAAAGCACATGCGCACGTATTTGATGAGATGAGATTTCTTGTAGAAGATGTTCCAGTACGTGCAAACACAATAAACGCTACAAAGGCTGTGGTGAGGTACCTAACGGAAAAAGAAAAATCTGTCTTGCTGCCCAGCTTCAAAAAAGATACAGCCGGAAGTAGTTACGAGGTAGAATAGTCTCTAAACGATGTTACAGTCTGTTTTAAACAGTATGATCGAGTTGTTGCATTCTTGCGAAATCATGATGCCTTCCAAAAGTTAGATGAGGTTGCAGAACAGATGGTACAGTAGCTTTCTTTCAACAATTCACAAATAATCTGGAACATGAAATAGCACCAACAATTGTCCATGAACTGCGGCAGCACTGATCAGTCGGTGAATCATACTGTGAGGTATTTATTAATGGTTGAATTCTGCATTTTGTCACTTAAGTAATATGAATATAGCCATCACATTGATATTATGTTGAATCTTGACCTTACTTTCAGGAAATCCGTAAGATAACAGCTACAAGCTCTTAAGTGAAAAAGTACAAGTCTCCACCGTACACAAAATAGCACATTACTATGGCCTCCGCTTCGCCACATGAAAATGTTAGAAGAAGATGAAAGGAAGGCCGTAATGGACGAAGTCAGACGCATCTATATAACAGATCTGTATATCAGGTTCATAATTTAATTGATTCCCGTCTCTGCCTGGCACGAAGGATGGAATGGATTCCACTCAGTATCGAGAGGTCAACTAACTAGCGGGGTTGAAAGACTAGAGATAGGAAGTTCGTATTCACAGGACAAGTTCGTTAGTATATCCTGCAGATACGATTAGCATTTCTGTCACCTAGGTTCAGCAAGTGTCCTGTTGTCTACTAGGCACTGGGTTCTCTATGGGGACTGATAAATTGTTCCATGCGTGATGGCATCGACGTGTATATAGCGCGAATGTTCTCGGGGTATAGCCCTCCATTTTGCACTCACCTGTTCCACAGCTCATCGTTGGTGGCTGGCATTTGGTCACAGCGCCGCACCCGTCGTTTCACCACATCCCACACATTTTCGATTGGCGACAAGTTCGGTGATCGGGTGGGCCAGGTCAACAGTCTGATATCCTATGACAACAAGAGGGCACGTTGTCGAGCAGCAACATGTGGTCGCGCATTGTCCTACTGAAATATGGTGTCTGCGGTGTCGTGCAGTAAGGGTATGGCTACGGGTCACAGGATGTCATTCATGCAGGTCATACTGGTCACAGTGCCCTGGACACGCACCAATTGTGATTAGTGGTTATACCCAATAGCACCCCACACCATAAGGCCTTGATTTGGGTCTGTATATCTTGTGCGAAGGCAGTCAATGTGATGACTCTCTCCCTGTCTGTGGCGAACCTAAATGTGGCCATCATTTTCAAAAAAACGGAACCTGGATTCGTCCGAAAACACTATCTGCTGCCATTCCTGTCCCCAGTGACGTCGTTCCATACACCATTGCAGTCTAGTATGCTTATGCACATTATTCAATGGTACGCTGAAAAGTAGAGGACGCGCCTGTAACACAGACCGTAATAAACGGTGACAGACTGTCACTCCTGGTAGTGTACGATGTGTTACACTGTACCAATGTTGCGCCAGAGCCGATGAGGACGCAGATCTGTCCTGCATTGCCATTCGGATGAGGTGTCGATTTTCTCGGGGAGTGGTCTGGGTGGTGCGACCAGACCCATCTCGTCGTGTTCTGCGGCCTTCCGTGAACCATTCTGTACACACCCGTTGCACTGCCGACACACTTCGTCCCACACGAGCAGCAATTTTTCGGATGGATACATCACGTTCTCTCATGCTAATAATGCGCCCTTTTTCAAACTCACTCATTTGACGGTACGGTTCTGGCATACGTCTGCTAGGCACCCTGAACGTCTGCTCAAGTCACACTGATCCATTACCTTCGGTTTATAGCGACAACGAGAGCCGAAAGCACATTTTACCGTCGGTGGTGGTGCGCAGTGATATCGATGTGTACCTTGAACCTGAGGGCCCACATGGTTCAAATGCTATTCATTTCTTCAGAACATACTAATACACGTGTCCTGTCAATATGAACTTCCTATCTCTATTCTTTTTAGGTGTTCTGGTTTATATAAACACGAGTGTATAATTTTCTTTGTGTATCCCAACGTCCACTAAACACCTTGCTTAGTAAAAATGAGAAATAAAGTAACAAAACAAGGTGTTTGGTCTCTCTGTAGATCCTTCATGTGACACTGTGCACATATAGACCCGTCTACAAGAGCCTCCGAAGAAAAAGAACAATTCAGCGAGTGATAAAGTGATAACTGAGCTGCTGGTGACGAAGTAGAGATGTACTGCGATATGAATTCTGATGAACATGACAACGACCAAAAGCGCTGGTGGAAGGAGCATGAAACCACTCTGCCCACTCTGGCAGTAGTTGCTAGACGTTTGTTGTGCATTCCAGCAACCAGCGAAAGAAACTTAGTAAAGCTGGAATCCTTTTTATGAGTCGTAGGTGACTCAGACCAAGTCAATGATAATTTCGAGCTCAAGTTTCTTCGCTAGTTTCTATCCTTGGATAGAAAACCTTGAGAAAAGAAGACTTTTTCCATTAATTTTGAGGTTTATATTTAACTTTATATGTTATAATGACACAAATATGCACAGTTTATATACAATTTCTTTCGTATGGCTAGTAGTGAAATGGCTTATGCATTAATAATATGTATTTAGTTTCCTTATATAGATCAGTATAGTACGCTAGCCAGGAGGAACATCCGTAGCAGCACGCGAAGTCCATTAACCATTTCTCCCAATACACTGTAGAAACACAGTAAAAATATATATATTTTTATTATTGGCAGTTTCTTGCCCAGTCATGATTCCACCATTGACGCAAAAGCGTAATATTTCGAGAGACAAATCAAACATACGGCTAAGCAAGGAGGGAGGGAGGCAATAACTTCTACCTGTGACTCAGATAGCGCGTGAAGGAGCGAGTATCAAGCGTCAAGATCGAAAGACATATCTCGCCTCGCCTTTCAGAAGTAAATTCGGTCATAGCCATACTCTAGAAATATGAATCGAGCACAGAGCGTGTTTAGCACGGCACTACTGTGTACAGATAGTGCAGACGGTCACTTTTAACATCTATAAATATTGGGTCCTTTCAATGCTTCACTTCTGCTTTTTTAATTCTGTATTTACTCTATACGTAAACGGGCTACGATTTTGTGCACCATCCTGTACTAAGAAGGATTATTGCTTTGTAATACACTTACGGTACTTAAATCAGTAATCATTGTTTGTCTTAGACTATTATTCATTATTATTAAATAACTTTCTCAAAGGTATTTTTTTTCTTTACGTATTTCATTACTGTTTTAGATCACTTTAACTGAATTTTAGGGAAACTTCGTACGCTGCTATTTGAAGACTTTAAGGTTATAATAATCCGGGCCCTACTCATCACAATGCAACCACGGACTGATAAACCGGAACCGAACAATGTTCCATTAGACGGTAACAGCTTAATCTTTGTCTCCTTCTTCTTCTTCTTCTACCACTTTTCCCGTATCCTGGTCCGGTCATTGGTACGATGTGTGCCCATAAACAACGATTCGCCGAGCCAGAGGAACTAAGCACAAATGCCCGAAATCCCAAACCTTACCGGGAATCGAAGCCGGAACACTTTCAAATGAAGGCCTCAGTCGTGATCATTCAACCAAGGAACAGGACTGAAATGAAATGAAATGGCGTATGGCTTTAAGTGCGGGAGTGTCCGAGGACAAGCTAGGCTTGCCAGGGGCAGGTCTTTTGATTTGACTCCCGTAGGCGACCTGCACGTCGTGATGAGGATGAAATAATGATGAAGACAATACATACACCCATCCCCTCACCAGCGAAATTAACCAATTGTGGTTAAAATTCCCGACCCTGCCGGGAATTGAACCCGGGACCCCTGTAACCAAAGGCCAGGACACTAACAATTTAGCCATGGAGCCACAGGACTGAAAATCGACATCTCTACGCAGTTGAAGTTCTTCGTGTAGTGTCACAACGACAATACATCAAACAGGATATTTTGTACATATTGAAGACCATTATAATTAATTGTTTTTCTATGAAATCCGAGCTGAGTTATTCAGACGGTTGAGGCGTTGGTCTTCTGATCCCAATATATCATTTTCGATCCTGGCTGTCCGATGGTATTTGAAGGTGTTCAATTACGCCAGCCTCCTGTCGGTAGATTTATTGGGACGTAAAAGACCTACGGGACAAAATTTCGGTACCTCGTCGTCTCCTAAAACCGTCAAAAATAGTTAGTGGGACATAAACACAATAACATTATCATTTTCTACGAAAAGCATTAGTAACGAATTTAGGCAATTGAAGGAATTATTGAGAGATATTTACATCATAAAACGCAAGGCCTACAGTATATATTAAAATGAACAAACGTAGCCTACTCTGTTAATTAAGTGCCTCCGTGGCTCAGACGGCAGCGGGTCGGCCTCTCACTGCTGGATACCGTGGTTCAAATCCCGGTCGTTCCATGTGAGATTTGTGCTGGACAAAGCGGAGGCGGGACAGGTTTTTCTCCGAGCACTCCGGTTTTCTCTGTCATCTTTCATTCCAGCAACACTCTCCATTCTCATTTCATAGCATCTATCAGTCATTAACAAATCACTTTGGGAGTGGCGACCCCATCGTACTAATAGCCTATATCTGCTTCATTCATTCTATTCCTGACCCAGTCAATGACTGGAAAAAACAGGTTGTAGGTTTTCATTTCACTCTGTTAATTAATCAGTTTTCCCTTACGACTCCATTCAGTAACACAACATTTCATAACTTCATGTAACACCAGGATATTTTTCGATAAATGAATACACGGAAGCACGTTTATTTACTCCTACGGACCTTCATGAAATCAGCTTAAGAATTTAATTAAATACCATGTATTTAAATGTAATCTGTTACATACCAGTGATTTAAATGTGCAGCAGGTTCCCATAAAATCCAATTGCTGCGGGCTATCAGAGAAAAATATCCACAACGAGCAGAAAGTAGAACGAGTCAAGACGTGCGTGAAAATGCAATCCGGCTAGTGCTGGATGTGACTACACCCACCGTGTAAGTCCAGACTCTGAGTTGTATTCCGAGATGTGCATGAGTGGGCAGGCAGCTGAAAGAAAGACAATATAGGACAAACGGAGGAGGGATTTTTTTCAATTTGCTTTTCGTCGCACCGAGAGAGATAGGTTTTATGGCGACAATAAGGAGGTAAACACGAAATGAGGAAAGATTCACATTTGGCAAATAACAAGAAGATTATTAGAATTCATTAGGCCATTAGGTTCCTCATCAGCAATATAATCTTATACATTGCCACAGAAAGCTTGTCAAGGTCCTTCCAGTCTCATCACGACCGGCACACAACAACATGACAGTATTTTATTTGAGTGACGTCTTTACATCGGTCATTTAATTCGATAGGAAGAAACCACTTGAACCGGGCGAGTTGGCCGTGCGGTTAGGGTCGCACAACTGTGAGCTTGCATCCGGGAGATAGTGGGTTCGAACCCCACTGTCGGCAGTCCTGAAGATGGTTTTTCGTGGTTTCCCATTCTCATACCAGGCAAATGCTGGGGCTGTACCTTAATTAAGGCCACGGCCGCTTCCTTCCCACTCCTAAGCCTTTCATGTCCCATCGTCGCCATAAGACCTAGCTGTGTCTGTGCGACGTAAAGCAAATAGTGAAACCACTTGAACATTCTCCATCTTACAATCACAATTCAACGCACGTAAAGGTGGACATTTTTCTTGCAAAATCAATATGTAGTTGTTATATGTTTTCTAATATATGTTTTAACATGAATTTTTGTAATGGTACTAACTCTTTTACAGTGTATAACTTAATTTTGGTAGCAGCTGAAGATGGCCAAAAATTATACGCCGAAACATGTCCTGACGTTTTAAAGACCGTTTTACTATAACAAGCCAGCTATTGAATTTTTTCATAAGAATTTAAGTATATTATATTTTCAGAACGGAATCAACACGAAATTCTTTTTTTGTGTGTGTTTTTTTTGCTAGTGGCTTTACGTCGCACCGACACAGAATAGGTTTTATGGCGACGATGGGATAGGAAAGGCCTAGGAGTTGGAAGGAAGCGGCCGTGGCCTTAATTAATGAACAGCCCCAGCATTTGCCTGGTGTGAAGATGGGAAACAACGGAAAACCATCTTCGGGGCTGCCGACATTGGGATTCGAACCAACTATCTCCCGGATGCAAACTCACAGCCGCGCGCCTCTAATTACTCGGCCAACTCAACCGGTAACATGAAAGTCATAAGTTGTAAACTCATTTATGTCATGCAAGCAAAGATTTATATTAAAAACCTCAACCTACGTTTCCCTCCATTTATCAAAGTTTATAATGTACTTTGTGCTCGACGATGCCGAAATATAAATATTATATGCCAGAAAACTGAATCTTAATGTGGCTCATTATAGTTCATTGTGATACAGGTTATCCACCAATCAGAATTCAGAATTTCATTATGATACAACTGTTTGACCAATTAGGTAACGATAGCATCGCACCTACGCTCAACGCACTAGCTTCGCACTTGTTTTCAAAAATCAAACATGTCGAACACACATATTAACATCAATGCACCTTCTACTTCCAATATTCCACAATCACACGGCACATTCCCGCAAATTCACTTCACCATCTGTACAATAAACAATTTGTATTTGAAATAAAGCTAGGTTATGATGACCTTCTAGCAAAGCTTTGAAAACATACGACATTGTCAAGGTCTCTGATCCACTCGCGGAAAATCAACAACCCAGCGCATGCGCTCTGCGCTCTGTTCAGTAAACTCAACTGTCAAGCGACATCTCGACAGAAATTTATATTTAAAACATAGAGTTGTAATCGTTGAGTATAAACAGTCGTATGCAATTCGCCTGGAAACTCGCCTCGTATGGAAATTATAAAACTCGCTTCGCTCGTTTCATAAACATACTCGTGTCTTAATTATTGTCATTATAGGCTTTAATTTACTATTGTACTACGTCTTATTGATGCATTTATTATTTTTATTACGTTTACTCCCGCATTTTATTTATCATATAAAATACGTATAGATGAAGTCAATTCTGTGCAATGTAAGATATGGAATGTTTTAGAAGTGAATGAACTCTTAGTTTTCCTTTTTGCTAGTTTCACCAACTCTGACAGGTTTTTCGGTGATGATAGGATAGGAAAGGGTAATGACCAGGAACGAAGCAGCCGTAGCGCTAATGAAGATACAGCCCTAGGATTTTCCGGGTGCGAAAACGGGAAACCACTGATAACGCTGTCTGAACCTGTTCAATTCAATTGACCGTTGCTGTATTGTTGAAATGAAACAGTTACACTTCTCAAAACGCGTACCCAGTTCGCTCTGTAACACGGATATAGGCCTAATGTACGTGAGTTTGAGAACAAGCGGTCTCAAAACCTCTCGTTATGACGCATCCATTAATTAACATCCTACTCTATTTGCTTTACAAACTAATCAACAACAAATTATATACTATAAGGAGACTTGATTTTTTCTATTTGTTTGACGTCGCACCGACACAAACAGATATTATGGCGAAGAAATAGGATAGGATAGGTCTACGACTAGGATGGAATTGACCAGGACATGAATTACGATAAAGCCGCACATTTGCCTAGGGAGAAAATGGGAAACCATTGAAAACCATTTTTGGGCTGCCAAAAGTGGAGTTCGAACCTACTATCACCCGCACTTAAGCCCACAGCAACGTCACTCGAACCGCGCAGCCAACTTGCTCACTGGATTTCTTAAGGAATGTCCACGCAAGGTTCCAACGATAGTACAGTTGCATAAAACACTGATATAATTAGAACATGATATGTTTTTGTCTAGTGAAGGAAGAACCCTATAGAAAATATTTACGTTTCGCGGAGACTTTGCTTCGTGACCTCAGAAGAGAAACTCGACCGATCATGACTACGACTGTTTGATCAATGTCCTAAGATGCCAATTCAATGGACCGTTGCTGTATTGATGAAATGATACCGCCGTTCATCATCAGATATCTCATCATGGACTGATAAGGACTTCTTCCAACTTACTAGAATTGACACTTGATGTGAATTTGGCACAGTTTTATGGCAGGACGACCTTCCCGACGCCACGCCAATATGGAGGTATGTATTCACTATTACTTGTGATTGTTGGTAGTTCCATTTATTCTAGACAGGTGAAGAGAAGTGTATTCACGTGAACAGAAGTAATGAGTCCCCGAGCCAGAGGAATTAACCATGCACTACGTCAGCCAGCAATCGATACCGGAACCATTGGAATCGAAGACCAGTGCACTGACCAGAGAGCCAAAGAGCTGAATATAGAGCCTATCGAGAAAGAAATAATGTCACCATATTTCCTCCAAGTTTGTTTTCACGCCCGTAAGTTGGAGAGTATGAAGAACGCGCAATACAAGTGAGTTGGCTACACGGTTCGGGTCATGTGATTGTTAGCTTGAATTCGGAAGATGGTGGGTTCGAACCTCACTGACGGCATGCCTCAAGATGCTTTTTCTTGGTTTCCCATTTCCGTACCAGGAAATTGTTGGGAATATACCTTGATGAACACCACGCTCGCTTCCTTCCCAGTCCTAGCACTGTCCTATCTCAACGTCGTCATGAGACCTGTCTGTGTTGGTGTGATGTTGAACCAACGAAGAGAAAGTCAGCAAACTAACCAAAAATTGTGGCGGGTGGGAAGGAATATAAATGAAAAATAAAATGATTTCCAAAGGAAGGAGGGTAAAGACACAAGAAATAGAACCAAGGTGGAAAATGAAGGTGGAAATAACACGAAGAACGTTAAAGAGACTAGAATAAAAAGAAAGAATTGGGTAAGTTGTGTACATAGATAATGAATATACGATACGCTGAGTGGACCAACTAGTAAAGAGGTGAGTACGAACTTGGAAATCCGATACGAAGTAGAGACAGTGAAACTCAGGGAGGAGAACAATGTACCCAAACCTTTAATGACAGGCAACCGAACATTGTTTATCTGCAAATCAGTGTCCCTGTTAAAATTGTTTTCGTTTTTTCATTTTAACAAGAAATGATTAATTATGTAATTTTTTTTTTTTTTTTTTGCTATTTGCTTTACGTCCCACCGACACAGATAGGTCTTATGGCGACGATAGGATGGGAAAGGTCTAGGAATGGGAAGGAAGCGGCCTTTGCCTTAATTAAGGTACAGCCCCAGCATTTGCCTGGTGTGAAAATGGGAAACCACGGAAAACGATCTTCAGGGCTGCCGACAGTGGGATTCGAACCCGCTATCTCCCGATTACTGGATACTGGCCGCACTTAAGCGACTGCAGCTATCGAGCTCGGTGATTAATTATGTAAAAGAGCAAACAATTTTTTTTTGAAATTTACGTGAACAGAACCACGAGACCTGAGGTTTTACGTGAGATCTGAACCTCAGAAATGTGACTTATGCCCTCAAGCATTTTACGGGAATCAACATATGGCTGTCTCGGTGACGCTATCACTCGGCTACCAAACCGTCATATTTCACATTAAATCATGCAACGCTAATGAGAAACTAATTTACTTGTATTAGGTTACACAATAAATTGTTAATTTCGCATATTATCTGAATACAAAATCGTATGACATAATTAAGACATGAATTTCTCACATAGTAGGTGTTCATATTAGACAGCGGCGCGCTGCAAAATTAAGCCTTAATTAAATACAATCAACTTTTTATGTTTGTATTTCCAGAGGTAATAGAAGTTCATTTCCAAAGTTAGTCTCTACATGGCTACCGTATGTGCAGTTCTATACACCGTGTTGTACGTCCACTTTATTCTAGAGCAAATATACCATAACTGATTGGGGGATGTTTTTGAAATTAAAGAGAAAATAATGTTATAATTAATACTAGTTGACTCGTGCTGCTCAGCAGCATTGCTTATGAATAATAATAATAATAATAATAATAATAATAATCGTATGGCCTCAGCTACCGTGTGCACACATTTCAATTTGACGCCATCTGGCTGCCTGCTCGTCAATTTCGACGTTCCGTTTTACCCTAGGTCCGCTAGATGGCAGACAGAGTAAACCGGATTTCTCTTGGGCGTCTATGGCTGAGATTTAATTAATTTTGTCGGGTAAATACCAAATGTATCACCAGAGATCTTTTACATGCCGACATCGTACGACATGGAGTGTCGAATGGACTTTCTTCCGCCCTTCAAAAATCCGACTACCTCTGCCGGGTTTGAACCCGCTATCTTGGGATTCAGAGGCCGACACTCTACCACGGATCCACAGAGGCAGCTTCCTTATGAATAGATCAGATCACTCGTCTTAATATGCCTGTCACAGTCTTAGTGTTTTGCCTGCCTTTTCAATAGCTTTACGAACATTTAATTCCGGTACATAGTAACTGATTCTTTCGTAATTTAGTTCATAACACTTATTTCCATACAATACTCTCTGTGCTTGGATGATTCGGACTATCTGGAACTTAACCATTATTATTATTATTATTATTATTATTATTATTATTATTATTTTTTTTTTTGCAAGTTGCTTTACGTTGCACCGACACAGATAGGTCTTATGGCGACGATGGGACAGGAGAGGGCTAGGAGTTGGAAGGAAGCGGCCGTGGCCTTAATTAAGGTACAGCCCCAGCATTTGCCTGGTGTGAAAATGGGAAACCACAGAAAACCAATTTCAGAGCTGCCGACAGTGGGGTTCGAACCTAATATCTCCCGTAAACTGGTTACTGGCGCACTTAAGCGACTGCAGCTATCGAGCTCGGTCCTTAACATTGTCATGCGATCTTGCCCGAGATAGTGCAACCTGGTTCAGGTAAGTAGACTACTCGCTTTTTCAAGCGTTTGTCCCTGCGCTTTAATAATGTTCACATAGAAGGCTAGTCGACATGATACCTTCCAGTCTTTACGCATGTAGACTGTTTTCTCTTAGCAGGATGTAAGTTATTAGGAACGTTCTGCCATCTGATGAGTATAATTATTAATTAGAAGTTGGGAAAGGTCAGAGATTCAAAGAGTAACAAAGGAGGTGTACACTCTCTGGCTTCACAGGTAGTAATCAAGCATGGCTGCATGCAATGACATTACTGAGGATGAAAATCACATATATCAGAATACTAATGAAAGTGTTAGCCTCTTAGCAACCTGTTAAGTGCAGAATGTGTTGCGGGTTAGGGTGAGCCTTCCCCTGCAACTTTCTTTTTTTGCTAGTGGCTTTACGTCGCACCGACACAGATAGATCTTATGGCTATGATGGGATGGGAAGTATCCTTGGCCTTAATTGAGGTACAGCCTCATCATTTTCCTGGTGTGAAAATGGGAAACCACGGAAAATCATCTTCAAGGCTGCCGACAGTGGGGACGCCTGGAATTGTTGGAGTGATCATTTAATGATTTAATTTTATGATTACCCAAAGTTGGCTGAACTTTGAGACCTATTAATGAAGCAAATAGGTCCAGTAGAACGGACGGGGGATTTGCGAAAGCTATTTTTCAGTAGTCATTTAATATATAGGTCTACGTAGTCATGAAATATTCCTATCGACAAAAGAACTGACCTTAGTAGAATGGAAAGTTTCCCGAAAACTCGGAGAATGTTTGAAAAAAAACATAAGCAGAACTTGCTTGTTTTCCACATTTTACTCATATTTCCTGAACTAGAATTATAACCCAAATTAGAAAATGTACCCCTGCTTCGCTACGGAATTCTACGTTGTATACGGATTTCTCCTCAAATTACTGTAAAGGCAGTAAGTAAGATTGTATTAAATTGCATGTCTCTTAGCGCTATACGAGAAAGAAAACAGGGAGGACACCATACGTTGTTTCCAATGTAAGGTAGGCATTGGCGAAGTTTTGTTGGTAATTACTGGCCACATTTCCTACTGCGAATCATAATCGCGTTCCAGAGTTTCTACTATAACGGCAGTATCACTTAGCAACCGCCATTCACTGTAGAGATGGAGAGTTTTCATTATAAAGACAGTCACAATCCAGTTGGAGATATTTGATAATAATCGAGAAATGCAGCGGTGTCTAACGTATCAACAATCAAGACATAACAATAAGTCATAGGACCAAAGTTGTAGATCTCTCCAAATTGAACTGTGATTGTGCTATCTGTTCTGTGATATGACATACCGTTTAGCCACAAACTACCCCAAAACCAAGGTCTGCACCGTCATTAAAATGTATCCATATTTCGATATTTTCAGGGGGAAAATGTTATACACTTGAACAGCTTGGAATTGTTCCTCAAAGAAGAGAGTGTCCAGGTTTTGGGATTAGCCCTCGAATACATATGAAGTAATTAAAACAAATATTACAGTTAAGAACGTTGAAATTAATAGAAAATAGATTTATAACTCAGGGCAGCCGGATAGGACATATACATACCAAGTGGATGACATCAATCAATTGTGATGGTATGAGTTACGGATATAAGAAGACGGTAACAGAGGAGAAATTTAGGCGCGGGTGTTCGTAGGCAAACAGATAAGATAAATTATGGTGTTATTACTGAAGCCTAAAGAGGCAAGAAAGAGGCAAGAATTTAAAGTGGAAAACAGAAGTAGAATAGAAATACTGTAAAAATAATAGTAAATGCCAGGAAACACCTTACAGTGTGAAATAATGGGCTACACTCCGCTGTGCTGTTCAAATATTAACGACGCCACTTATCCTTATCCGGGAACGATTGTAACCTCCAACGGTATTCCCCCAATATCCCACAGAATGGCCGATTGACTCTCTCTTGCTTTCTACCCAAGGAACAACCACCAGTTTACAGGAATAATGACGAAAATGGTAATACGTTACTTCGCTGCCGACATGCAGTCAGATGTTGCCATGGTAACCTGTAGATTCGTTGTCGGTCTGTCGGGCACTTAATGTAGAGCATGAAACCCGCAGAAAATAGTAATTTTCTCCATCATTTGAAGAGTAAGCGAAATTATGTACATAGGAGAAGTTGTTTATAATGAAGGGGCGTTTCACATACAGTCCACGGGTTTTATAGAAAATCAATAGTATGAGAGTAAATGGAAGAAAAAATGTTCTTGCTTTCCTATAAACCCTCGTCTATCCAGATATTTTTGAGTCATATTCGTATCGAAACCTTCCCCGGGATGAGTATACTCTTAACTAGGAAGATTGGTCGAGATCTATCCTGCTGTTTCGCCGTGATGGTGGAACAAACAAACAAACAAACAAACAAACAAACAAACAAACAAACAAACAAACAAACACGAAAACGGACAAATATCTGAAGAATCGGCAAAACAAACTAAATTACAGACAGTGGACCCCCTACAGCTTTATTTATATATATATATAGCCTTTTAACTAAAACTTCTAGTCATTATTACAATATTTAATAATATAAATATATTTTTAGTGTATAAATAACCTTACCTGAACACTTGACAATGAATTATGTTAGCTCTAAATTTTTAGTACCCCTCTGTGTTCTGGCGTGAGGCAGCGTAATGAAAATCATTCTAAATAAAAATAAATATAATTCTCCAAAACATATACTCGATGTTTGTTTTCTGAAAGATACTCGAATTTCTAAAAGACCACCAGTCCTCAGTAGGAATGTTACGGGCACCCATAATTACATATGAAGATTGTACTTACAGTAGTATGTGAAGCTTCCAATTTTAATTTTTTACTCTTGTCAGGAGCAACTAAGTACACGGTATATATTTCAAAAATATTAAATAGTATGAAATATGATGAAAAGGGTGAAGAAAAATACGCCATTCTCGTGTCGGTATATTTACTGGTACATAAAAGGAATCCTGTTGGGCTATATTCCATTACCTTGACGTCTGTGAAAACCGTAACAGTAGTTAGTGGGCCGTAATACAAACAACTTTATTATTAACAGGTTGTAATATTTCTAGTTTTGGAATTTTTGAAATCATTCTTATATTAATGATAAAAGTATTTGAACATCTTTGTTTCGTAAATAACTACCAACAATTCCGATTGGACTTTTCTCACATGTTCATCTCCATTGTCTGCACAGGTCTAGCATACCTTGATTCGTTGAAAACGAAATGAAAAATTCAAATTTGTCACATGTCTCAAGAATATAAGGGAAAGTGTACAAAAAAATTGAAACTCCGCAGCCTGTTTCCAGTCATTCGACCGGGTCAGGAATGGAATGAATGAAGCCCCATCTAGCGGCGGGGATAGGAATTGAGTCGACTGCCGGAGCCTGGCGCACTTCTCTGGGGCAATGATTAATGAGAGACAGATGAAAAGAAATGATATTGGAGAGTGTCTCTAGAATGAAAGATGACAGGAAAAACTGGAGTACCCGGAGAAAAGCCTATCCTACTTCCTCTTTGACCAGCACAAATCTCATATGGAGTGACCCTAGGATTTGAATCACAGTACTCAGCAGTGAGAGTCCTGAACGTTGCCGCCTGAGCCACGGAGGCTCCAGAGAAAGTGTATAAATTTTACCAAAAGTATTAGTTAAAAAATTGAAATAATGTCACTACTTCATATGAATGAAGTCTTGGAAACGGCTTAAGAGCCTGTCTCTTGCTTATCTCTAAGATTTGAAAGGGATTTTGTCAAATATGAAAATTATGGTTTCAGAAGTAGATAAATATGTCCTCCTTGACTGAATTCTCACTAGAATGTAATCATTACAAAGAGGCTTCATTAGAAAATCCCTATTTAGAATTGGTCTTGTTTGCTTTTTGGGCCCTAGCTTTGCCTCATTCAAATACCGAATTAGAGTGTGTGTTCATTCAGGTTATCATCGTTAAAATATAAGTCTAAAGTTTGGACTAATCCGTATGGAAAAGCTGTTATTATATGAGGTCCCGTCAGAGATTCCTCAATTTGCTGGAACAAGTGTGGCTTACACGTTATCAGAAAAATAAATGGAGACGTTAAGTGCTTCTGGAAGGGGTGCAGATGAGGAGGAATGAGGATGATGAACGTTTTTTGAGTGAGTTCAGTATCATTTGAAACAAATTATGCGTTTATCTGTTCTTCTATTCTCCTTCAGCTGCTACACTTAAAAACATGCTTTGTGCGTGTGTGTACTGACACAGTCCATGCATATGCTATAGTGAGTGACTGTTTGAAAGCTACCCCATACACTGTATTTAACCATTTCTGGCTAGTTACGTTTTCCATGAGGTTTTGGCAACAATGGTTAGATCTGTTGATCTGGCGAGCCAGGTGACACATCGTCCACTTTCTTTCCATCTACCGCGGAGTGTAGCGTTCAGGTGGTTGCGAACAAGGTGCTGTCGTGTTGATACCACATGATTACACGCTCGCCTAGGAATACATTCTCTAGCAACAGTGGTAATTGTTTGCGAAGAGATTGTAGATAGCGAGCTTATGTCAAATGGTTCTCAAAAATAATATGTCAATTAAGGGGTCATGCAATATACTGGGACCTTTGCCATCTTCGCAAAATAAAAATCCGAAAATGGCTACATCTGCAAAAGACAGAAATGCCTAAAACGTTGGGCGCCAAATGGGGCATTTCCCATCAATCAATATTATTTACTGTGATGCGGAACCCAAACCGATCGATAGATTAATTATATTCTGCGATCTAAATCAGGCCTCCGGTGGGGAATCCCTATTGGGCGCATTAGTTCACTGCTCGCGTGGGTACGCTCCAGCCGATTACATAATGTTTGGTGGCGTAATTTCATAAATAGTGTTATATCAGTTTGATTTATAATTTTGATAAGGACCAAATATTCTCAATTTTGCTTTAACATGTGTTCTATGAATGACTTGGCGACGTTTGACCAAATATTCTTCCAAAATCACTTTCTCACGTTGGCTCTACTGTGATCCGGCATTTGTTTTAGGGTCGGAATTAACTATTATATTTTTCTTCCTTGTCTTTCCTAATCGTGCGCTCTTACTTTGGGGGTTTCACAAGCCACGAAACCCTTGATTTCGGCGCCACCCAGTCGGGCTTCTTGCGCAATATGATGCAACCTATCTTCCATACGGACAAAGAAGCTCGGAACATTTCTTCTTCCCATATATTCATTTCATAATAAATATTCGTAGTACCGATACGGTCACAATACGTCACCATACATTTAATCCCCATCATGCCTAACAGGCTGCTTGCCTTACCCGGTGAGGATTGTCAACACTCAAGTAGTGTATGTTATGACGACTCATAGAGGCATTGTTATACAATCATGACGTGTCCTAAAACAACCTTTTTCGACATGAATGTGCTATCATTTGCCACATGCCTCAATACCTATGCTCAGTAATCACCCGAAGTAATCAACCCGAGCTATAGGTGATGGGGGTGTAGGCGATTGGAAGATCTGTAAGACATATGACTGGCTGATAATAATGTTGTTCACCACAATACTAAACACTTCCCTTCGAATAGGGTTAGCGCGGAAAAGGCATCCGGCAGTATAACTTGGCTTAATCCATACAAAGTGCCGACTCCAGGAAATATGGGAAAAGACCAGGAAAGAAGATGATATAGTAATGTTTTTGCTCTCATCGTGAATTCGTTTTCAGTAGCTTGATATATAACTGCTCATCATTTTCGTACCTTTGTCCCATAAATCCTACTGATTATATCCCATACATTAAACTACAATTACAACGGTTTTGGAATAGAGTCTTGAGTTACTAAAACCTGTATAAGAAAGCAAGATTGTAGTTTTAGGTGATTGTTCATATTATGGTCATAGTCATGTTACAGGTACCTCCAGACTTACATAAAGTTTTAACCACAGAGAAGTGATTTTTTTCAAAAATCTCACACCCATTGGCTTGGATTCTAACCTAGGCCGCATTGGTGAAAATACAGCCACTATGTAACAAGGATATCACACTCCCCAAAAAACTATGTAATTCTTCGAATTTTCTATCATTAAAATATTAGGATTTTGAATTATGCTTCGTGTTTGAAATAGGTAATACCCTTGAGTCACACGGATGTACAGTATTCCACAGATGAGTATGCTAATGTTAGTGTTACAATTGACGGAGTAACTAATGTGTATCAGCTCCGCAACTAGTACCTGCCAACTTCTGAATAATGTTTAGTCTGATGTGCATATCATTTCGACTCAATTAGTGTAATCTCAGCGTACTTGTTGACATAAAACACCGAACTTCCATCGGATCAACCTCCGCGATAATCTTATTGTTATTAAACGTCATGGAATAAACCTTAATTTTCTGTGGATCTCATCACATATGAGAATCAAACATAATGAACACGTTGACCGATTTTTCAAACAACCTTGTGAAAATGGCCATCATTTGGACCTGCCCGTACATCCGCCTGACTATATCCTACAGATTAAACTATACTTACTACAGATTCGGAATGGGGTCTGGATCAACACAAATCTACATAGAAAACATCAGCATGCATCTATCTAGCCACACTCTCCAGTATCACTATGGTTTCCTATCTGGAATATGAGCAGAACATTCATCACTTCACAAATACGAACGTGGTTCAATCAACGATCTCTTATGATTCGTCTATTTAGGATTGGCGTCCCGATCTCTCCGTATTGCTCTTTCAACGACCGATCATTGTGCGACTGAAGCCATCTACTCTTCCCTTTTACATTCCACCCACTTCCAAAAACCACAGTAATTACCACAGTAATTAAACACAAAACTTCCGATAAACATTCAGTGTCTTCTTGCCACAACAGGGAAGAAAACGTATAAAACTATATAAATGAATATGTAGGGGTTCCGCGGTCTGAAATTACGTTTGTTTTGCCAATTTTTCAGATTTTTATCAGATTTATGTCAACTCAAGACCGTAGCAGTGGTTTTTAGCTTTCGTGTCTGTTTGTCCGTCTGTCCCACAATCACGGCAGAAAGGCTGGATAAATTTCAATCAAACTTCATACATAAAGTGTACTCATCCAGGGGGAGGTTTATATATGCATACGATTTAAAAATCACTGAACAGACATGGGGTTTATAGGGAAACAACAACAGTTTTCTTCAAGTTTCTCTTATACTATTGATTTTCTGTAAGATCCGTGGACTGTATGTGAAATGTCCTTTCATTTTAAACAACGTCTGTTATAATTCCACTTACTCTTCAAATGACGGAGAAAATTAGGAGTGGCCGACAGACCGACAACGAACCTACCGGTTGCCATGGCAACGTCTCTGGCTGCTTGCCAGCAGGGAAGTAACATACAGTAATGTCATTTTCGACAGTATTTCTGCAAACTCGTGATTGTTCTTTGCGTAGAAGACGAGAGAGATTTCATGCTGACATTTTACGGAATATTTGCAGATTACCGTTGGAGGTTACAACCATATTAGAATAGCACTAAAGGGGCTGTTAATATTTCAACAGTGCCGCGGAGTGCAGCCCATGATTTCACACCGTAAGGTATTTTCTGGCATATGGTATAAATTTTACTGTATTTCTCTTCTTCTGTTTTCCGCTTTAATTTCTTGCCTCTGTTTTGCCTCTTTAGGTTTAAGTAATAACACCATAAGTCATCCTCTTATCTGTTTACCTAAGAATACGTGCGCCTAAATTTCTACTCTGTTACTGCCTTCTTATATCCGTAACTCATATCATCGCAATTTAGTAAAGACATTTCATTTTACAATGCATCCACTTGGTATTTACATACCGGGTGAGTCCACTGCGCCTGACGTTTCAGCTTTTAGACATCCCAACGAACGTCAGTGGGGTGATGATCGACTTTCCTTTGCCGTTTACCAAGCTACAGTCGTCTTTAAAGGACTTACTGCGTCATCACTACACGACTTTTGCAAAAACATGTATGCGACAGGTATTTACACAATACATCAAACTGTCATACGCTTATGTAAAATGTACGTGCCAATTATAAGCTTTCGATTGGTTATGAAATTATCGCTAAAAGCGATGGAATACTGATAGAAAACGGGCGTTAATTTGTGAAGCGTTACGTATTTTTACACCAAGTAAGCTTTCTGATAACTTGGAGGCACCCGCCACCGTAGTGTAGTGGACTAACCACAGACGTGTTGGTACGTGGGTACAAATTCCACAAGGGATAACCATTTTTATTCACGTTTTAAACTTTGTGTATCAAATAAAATTCAGTAAGCACACTGAAACGATCAGTGGTCATAAGTTAGCCAAATTTTATGATTCCAGCTGCCACATAAGTATCCGAAAAATAATGTGTGAAAACTGTACCCAAATTAACCCTATCTAATGTTTCTGACTCAATCTAACCCATAAATATAGGAGATACGAGAACATGTCATAGGATAAACTATATAGAACACTAAATGAGGCGTCTCATGGCGGAATCCGTTTGTTGATATGACGTACCCTTCAAAAGCAGTAAATCTCGAAATGAAGGTCTGCAATTATAAACGTGCCCATGCTTATTTATATAAATGAAGCTGTAGAGGTTCCAATGCCTTTAACTTCGCCTTTTTTATCAATTGTTCAGATATTTATCGGATCTAGGTCTCTCTGTCCGTCTACCTTTTTGCCCGTCTATTCTACCATCACGGCGAAACGGCTAGACAGATCTCGATCAAATTTCATATATAGAGTATACTCATACAGGGGAAGGTTAGGTATGCATATGGTTAAAAAGTCAGTGAATATTCTGGGGGTTTATACAGAAACCACAACAGCTTTCTTAATTTTCCCTTATAGTATCGATTCTCTTAGACTATCACTATATGTGAATCATCGATTCATATTAAACAACTGTTATAATTTCTCTTAGAAACTGGAGACTCTTAGGAAAAATTCTAGGCTGTTCAAATGTATTATTTTTAGGTCCCGGAAAATATCGGAATATGGAGGAAAATTAAAATAATGACGGTGCAGACCTTCGTTTCTTGGTAACTGCTTTCTAAACGGTAAGTCATTTCACAAAGCAGATTACACCAACGTCGCTCAATTTGGAGAGATCTTCTACTCTGGTCCTATGCCCTACTGCCGTATCTTGAATTTTTATACTTTAGATAGCGCTGCGTTTCGCGATTATAATAAAATCTCTCCAACTGGATTGTAACTGGCGTTAGGAAAAGGGGCCTGCCATTATAATGTTAACTATCCATCTCTATTGTGAATGGCAGTTGGCAAGTGAGCCTGGCGTTATTGCAGGAACTCTCGAACTCCATTGTGGATGGCAGTAGGAAACGTGGCCTGCCATTATCATCAAAACTTTCAAAATGGACACCTTACATCGGAAACAACGTATGTGGTCCTGCCCGTTTTGTTTCTCAGATACCGCTGAGAGAGATGCAATTTAATATAATCTTACTCACTGCGTGTACAGTTACTTACGTATAAATCCGTATACAAGGTAGAATACCGTTGCGAAGTTCGGGTACAATTTCCCAGTATATAATAAAATATTAAATCGGCATCAAATTTTAAATTTCAAATTAAGTCTACTGAGTTACTAACAATTCATCCTTAATATAGTGTGCGTAAATGATAACCTGTTTCTGTTACAGATCCTTAGCTTTTCATTTACTTAAAATTGTGCGCTGTCATTCTTGTTTTCTACCTTCCATGTATCCCTTCATTTATTTATTTATTTATTTATTTATTCATTTGCTCATTATGTAGTTGGCTGAACAGCCAACAGGACCTAAACAAATAAAATAATGTCGAGTCTGTTGCTGATCTGTGCAGTCCTCGCCAGGTGTGATTCGAAGATGAATAGAGGGAGGAAAGTATACAATTTCTTAGGCAATTTACACAGAAAATACTAGGAGCTAACCAACTTCTACATACTTCGTTTACATCTGACATATTTAGTTTAAATCACCATGATAGGAAATTGATTCTCTTGCATAAATTTGCATGTGTTCTCCATGGTGTACGCCCTGTAGAAAGTACTGTATCGAACACAGCGAAGCAATTTGTATTCTGTCAACACCACTGACAGGATAATCAGGACTCTATGCATGCCAGTCTGTTGAGTCTGAGGAAAGAGGTGGGTTACTTTGCACCAGTGGCCGAGGAAGCAAAATCTGGTACTAGTAAGAAAATATAAACTATAGTACATGCCATAATATAACAGAGTTTCACGGTTGTCTATTGTAGTAAACTATTGTATGATTTTATTGTTTACAATTACGTCACACCGACACAGATAGGTCTTATGGCGACGAGGGAGAGGAAAGGGCTAGCTGTGGGAAGGAGGCGGTCATGGGCTTAATAATTAAGGTACAGTCCCAGCATTTGCCTGATATGAAAATGGAAAGCTGCCGAAAACCGTCTTCACAGCTATCGACAGTGGGGTTCGAACCCACTATTACCCGAATGAAAGCCGACATGTACGTGACAAACTTCGGAGACACCCGCTTGGGAATCTAATGTATGTATGTATGTACACTCATTTTCATAAAAATAAAGCAGAACCCCTTAAAAGGCTAGAGTGCTTGTCCCCTGACACAGTGGGGAACCGCGGAAAACTATCTTTAGGGCTGCCGACAGTGGATTTCGAACCCACTATCTGGCGAATCCAAACCGCGCGGTAAATTGGGAGTGGAGCCCTAGAGACCAACTGAGACTGAGAGGAGGACCAATGGGCCGATGAATACAGCAGATCGCTGGAGTTCACTACCAGAGAACCGTCCAAAATCGTCCCACCTGGAAAGAACTTACACAATTACTTCAACTTAAGGTTTTTCTTTCACAATTTGCTTTACGTCGCACCGACACAGATAGTACAGATGGGACAGGAAACGGCTAGTAAAGTCCCAGCAGTTTCCTGGTGCAAGAATGGGAAACCACGGAAAACCATCTTCAGGATTGCCGACAGTGGGGTTCGAACCCACTATCTCAAAAAATTCAACCTGACAGCTACGTTACCCAAACAGCGGAGTCACTCGCTAAATTTAAACCTTTAAGAAACCACATCATTCCGATAGATTTGGCTGATGATGATGGTGAAATCTGCTGACATAAATATTTCACAATTATTCTAAGTGACAACTGTTGTGCCGAGACTCTAACCCGAAACCTTAACTGTGAGCGCCTAACTAACCATGCTACACTACGCTAACACTACCAAGTTAATGGGGCATATAAGCGAAAGGAGATATTTTTAAGCGTATTGTAACTCGGCAATCGGGTACGAATACTTCAGCTAAGAATAATATTATTTTGCCGGATCAATGTTACATTGTAACCTTAAACTGATAAAACGGGTATTCATGAAATAAATGAAATTCCTTAAACAAGATACTTCCATCCATTTGGACTCGCAAACCGTAAATGGAAGGCATAAGGGATTTAGAACAGAATGACTTCATTACTTTTAAGTATATGTTTTATCTGTGGCTTAAGAAAGTAGTTCCAACTTCCCCGAGAGTTGAAGACAATCTGGCAAATAGTGGTGAAGTTCCCATCTCTCCGCTAATCCCAGACTCAGACTTATCTGTGGTGCAATTAGAGAAACTTGGAGGGTGGAAGTGACATCTGAAACATTGTACAAATCACAGCTTTCTCCATTTTGAGAAACTGATTGCAGACTTAACTCTAAAAGTCAAATACTACGGTAATTTCCCGTTTGGTGATTTAACCCGTTTTTCAATTTTCCTTTCCTATTCTTTCTTTACACCTTGCATTTTCACCCTATTTAACTAGTTTGTGAATAACTGATCCACCAGGTGCATCAGAAAGTTCCAAAGTTTATTCGGTAAAAATCTGAGGGAAAATTGATGTAAAGGAGGAAGTGGGAAAGTAGGACAAAAAACGGAAAATTCGTGTGGAAAAAGCAAAACATTAAAATTGCAAAAAATATAAAAATTATATTGCATTCGTCAGCCCAAGCCAATCAGTCCAGCTTTGTTGTAGATTCAAAGTTGAATTGACCAGCTTTTTGTGACAGTAGGGTAGGAAATTAATGCGAATGGGAAGGAAGCGGTCGCGGAATAGGTTTAAGTACAGTGCCACGCGTGGAATTTGGAAACCACGGAAAACCATCTTCAGGTAGTTGAGACAGGGTTTAGAGCTCACCATCTCCTAAATTACCGCCACACAGCCCATAGTAAAAAATCCAACTCGGCAGGTAGTGTACTTAGACACAATATTTGTGAGTCAGTGTGAATGAATTAGCCATAAAGTAGACTGCATTATTTCACGACTTGCAATTATTCTTCCTTTTCAACCCAAACGACCTCGTTTTTTGAAGAACACGATTTCCTAGAATTAATGCCTCAACGGTCTGTTGAACTATTGTCCGGCTCATTGGCTGAATTGTCAGCGTTGAGGCCTTCGGTTCAGAGGGTCCTGGGTTCGATTCCCGGCCGGTTCGGGGATGTTGATCTCATCTAATTAATTCACCTGGACCGGGGTTTGTGTTAGTGCTTGTCCTAAAACTTTCTTCTTCATATTCAGACAACACACTACATTACGAACCACCACAGAAACACGCAATAGTAATTACATCCCTCCATACAGGGTTGGTGTCAGGAAGGGCATCCGGTCGTGAAACAGGGCCAAATCCACTTATGCGACACAGTTCGCACCCTTGACCGCACAGATGTGGAAAAAGCGGTGGAAGGATAATAATAATAATAATAATAATAATAATAATAATAATAATAATAATAATAATAATAATAATAATAATAATAATAATAATAATAATAATAATAATAATAATAATAAGTATGTTGAACTACTAGTTTGTTCTTCGTCGGGGTTGGGACGTGTCTGTATTCTATGTGCATTATCTACTTGCTATTGAAGTTTCGAATACATACCATTATTTTTTTTATCAAAGTGATTGATGCACCCCTACCAGACAACTGGGCATGAGACGTATCCCAGATGCTTCAAATATGCCCTAGTGGCTCGCCTAATCCTGGAGGGTTGTACATAAAATACAAGGCAAGGGTACGGAGACCACTTTCGCATTTTTTCTTTTTTTTGCAAGTTGCTTTACGTCCCACCGACACAGATAGGTCTTATGGCGACGACGGGATAGGGAAGGGCTAGGAGTGGGAAGGAAGCGGCCGTGGCCTTAATTAAGGTACAGCCCCTGCATTTGCCTGGTGTGAAAATGGGAAACCACGGAAAATCATCGTCAGGACTGTCGACAGTGGGGATCGAACCCACTATCTCCCGGATGCAAGACCACAGCTGCGCGTTCCTATCCGCACGGCCAGCTCGCCTGGTCATAGTTTATTTTAGCTGCCTTCGGAGACTGATTACCTCAGAGAGAGTCGGAATACATCAGCTGCTTCGATAGTGAATACTGTAATGTTCAATACGTTGGCACTCTGTACATAATATGTGTGAAATATCAACTTGATCCAACACCGAGAAAGAATGTGATAGTAGATCAAATCTCTTATCATAAGTATTGAGGATTAGTCCTATCTCAATATTAATTAAACTCTCATATATAAACGCCACAAACAGATCAATCAATTACGACAAACAAAAATACAGTAGTTTGTAACACCAGCTCTGGATGTCTAGAAATGCAAAATAAACACTCATTCGTAATTCGGAGGTTCTAGAAGTAGGTCAGCTCATTTTTAAGTATTCATGTAAACTTTGATAGTTTTTCTCAAAACTGAGTAACTTAGCATTCGTACGCAAACATCGCGTGTAATAGATGTACGCTAGTTGGTGAACTATTCTCGCTGTATTTTCTATTCAGTTAGAAGTCCTCAAGCAGACAGCAAAAAGAGGACTAAGTGAATTTCTCTTGGTAACTGTAGAAGGTATAATTCTCGGTAGACGTCTGTTGCTCTTTTTTTCTCAAGGAAGACATTAAAGTTGAAGGTGCGACAAGGAGCACATGACGTGACAACAAAATATGGCAACTCACTGAGGATAGTTTATCACTCGGACGGGATTATGACTCTGTAAACAACACCTCCAACTGCGCATATACCACTGCTGATTTAAAACATCTTCGGAAGGAGATTTGCGACCATCATTATTCTTTCCCTCCTCTGCTTATAATGAAATTCTGCAATGTCTCAAGACACCTGGATTTATTTCTCAGTTGCTAGTTAGTTTCGAAAATTGAGTTTTCCTTGTTTTAATCCTCTGTAATTATTTTAGGCTAATCTAAGCTCGTGCACATTCAATAATATCCTCCTCCCATCGCACATACAGTAAACCGTATAGCCTATTGAGAGTCTTGGCCAACCATGATGGCTGCTGCCCAGTCATATGGGCTGAAGCGATTGGAGTGCCACGACGACAAAATGCCATCCTCTCGTATCAGACAGTTCTTTTGTTTTCATCGGATACAACGTTCGCCAGGCACTGAAAATCATTCTCTCTGGAAAAGTGTTTGGGTTAGGAAGTTGCATTCTGGGTAAACTTGGTATGATCCACACTTTTAACAGGATAACTTATTCACTTTTAAGGGTCCCAGGCGTTCATTTTCTTACTTCCTTCACATCTTCCTTCGCTGCATGGCTTCCTTTAAAGACAGCATACTTAATAATAATCCGCCAAATTTGAGCTCGGTCAGTCCAGTACTTTTTACGTGAAAGACAGAGAAAGACATATAGATAAACATTGATATTTATTTATTTATATTTATTCCGTATTTGTAAGGCTTTCGACAGATTTCGCGTAAACGAAACCAATGACATGGCACAGTCCCGAGTTGTACACATATTACCGCACGCTCCGAGGACTGATAAATCATGGATCCTCATCCCGTTCACTACTGTACCACCTGACGTTGAAGACTATTGAATACTCTCCTTGAACCTTCCTCTTCTCAAGCCTGTTATTACATTTTTTCTAATTTTGGTAATCCTTAAGTTATTGAAGAATATTTGGTATACACTTTTGTTGCGACAATTTTCTTTTGCCGAGGGACTCAGTACTGGAACAAAACAACAGACGTCAAAGGAAGCTGGAGACACCTTCTACCAAAGACGAAGTATACACAGAGTTCTCAATGATGTACTAACGTTGCTTTTATAGTTAATAATAACCGTAGTGGTTTCTAAGTCCCATTTACCACTCCTAGGCTTGGTTTACACTAGCAAGTAACTTAGACAAGTTATTGCTGCAAATTGTTGCAGGTCACTTACGGCTGGGTTTACATTTCATGCAAGAAATCAAAGCAAGTTACTTGCACAAGTTTTTCACAAATAACTTGCAGCAATAACTTCAAAAACTGTTTACATACCCTTACAGTGCCAGTCAACCAAACGACGAGATACAGGCAGATCAGATGGTTCTTAAGGATAAGGGAAAAAGACGAGAGTTAGGAAGGTTTGTGTTAGGGACTGGTTACTCAGAAGACCACGGTACGGAGCATACAATAATCTGCTGCAAGAATTGAGATTAAAGAATGCTGATATCTTTCAAAATTTTTGTGTAATGTCTTCAAAAGACCTCGATAGTTTAATGAAATTAATTAGAACGAAGTGGAAATGTGCTACCTGACAAAGTTTCTGCACGATTTCCTCCTGGAAATCAAACTCACAATAAACAAATACATCCACTTCATACCCGCGGTAAACGACAAAGAGATACAAATCTGTTCGGTAAAAACAATATTTTCGTGTGGCTATTTCTAGCCGAGTGCAGCCCTTGTAAGGCAGACCCTCCAATGAGGGTGGGCGGCATCTGCCATGTGTAGGTAACTACGTGTTACTGTGGTGGAGGATAATGTTATGTGTGGTGTGTGAGTTGCAGGGATGTTGGGGACAGCACAAGCACCCAGCCCCCGAGCCATTGGAATTAACCAATGTTTAAAATCCCCAATCCGCCCAGGAATCGAACCCGGGACCCTCTGAACCGAAGGTCTGTACGCTGACCATTCAGCCAACGACTCGGACATCTGTTCGGTAAAACACTACTAGAAAGTATGACATCACTTTCTAATTCAACTACTGAAACATGTGGGAACATTTTATGTGATACTGTATTACTACCCGCTGACCTAAAATGTTCCAACGTCCGGTACCCGGAATTTTCCTCATCCGAAAATGCAGATGTTGTTTCGCTCAAGCGGTTTATGAGAAGTTTCGTCGAAACTCCGCTACAATACGCGATATTTTAAACATGAGCGTATTTGAGGACCTGTCCTAATAAAACTCACCTCATCTCATAATAAGACAGGTGTAAAATTTCAGAAAATCACAACCCAGAGCCCAGTTCAAAGTGCATTGAAATCTCGACAAGCAGCTATGGTAATAATTATTCTCTAATGTAAACAAGGAATCCACAACCTCTGCGCTCAGATGCGCAATATAATGATAATAATAATAGTAATAATAGGCCTAACAATAACAATAATATATTATCAAATAAATGTCTTCGGATAGCTATTTTGCAGCTAATGAGAAGAGAAAAAGGAAGTTGCAGTGTGTATATTACCCCGACCAATGGTGTGATGCCATTGAAGCAGCAAAAATAAAATACCCGTTCACTGTTAAAAGAATAAACAGGGAATATGTTGTTGATATTCAAAATTACATTAGTTCGAACTTTGTAAACAGAAGAAAAGATGTTGATGGTGCTTCTTTGCCTTTGCGCAAGGTTACATCTGTTATTGTGGTACATGATAATCCTGATATTCTAAAATTCAGTCGAGCTTATTCTGACATTAAAGCGCATCACACAGTTAATTTAAGCTACAGCAGAAGTACGGTGAATAGGGAAAGATAAATAAATTGATAATAGTAATAATAAATAAATACAATAATAATTGTTATTAATTATGATTTTACCTTTGTTAAGAAACGTACTTTGTGGGAAATTTTTGCTATGTTATTCTCTATGAATTTCATACCTGAAAAATACGTCCACCGAGACCCTGCTGGTCTCCCTGAGGATCCACTTTTTACTTTCACAAGTTTCTTCACTTCCTGGGAAAACTGTGTTTCCAGGTTGTGTCATCCTCGCAGTATTTCCTTCGGTGGCGTATTAAAGTTCTTCGCATTGGTACTGAAAGCATTGGATGTCTTAATTCTGTCTTTGAATTCACTGCTGTGAACGTTCCAAATTTCTGGGCTTTTTGTATTAATTATTGTATTAATTCGCCAGTGCCCTTGCTGGACCAATGAACGGTGTGGTGCTTGCATGAATTTAATTACGTTTTCTAAATTAAATTACAATATACAGAGAAATAAGTGTGTGAAATGTGATCACCTACTTACCAATTTACGCCTTCCACTTGCACAAATTAAGATCGGATTCTATCCATGTAAGTAACTTGCGGAGGCTCACGACGTACCTTTCACACTACTAGCACGTGACTGGCTGCAAGTGTCTTGCCCAAGAAATTGTTAACCGCTTCAAGTCAGCTTGCTGAGGAATTTAGACTTGCAATTCGCCCAGCAAGTTGATCCGTACAAGTAAATTGCTGCAATACGTTGCTATTGTAAACCTAGCCTTACGGTTTTCAGAGATGTCAAGTTACTGTAATGTTATTCTACAAAATATACTTTACGTGGCAATAAATCTACCGACACAAGGCCGACGCGAGCACCTTTGAATATCACTCGTCTAAGCCAGGATTGAACTCGCTATATAGAGTACTTATTCTTCTTCTTTTACCACTTTTCCCACATCAGTGCGGTCACGTGTGAGAACTACGTTGTGCAATTTGATTTGGCCCTGTTTTACGGCGGAATGCCCTTCCTGACGCAACCCTAATTGGAGGGATGTAATCTCTATTGCGAGTTTCTGTGATGGTTGGTTGTATGGTGCGTTGCCTGAATATGAAAAGGAGAGAGTTGGGACAGACACAAGCACCCAGTCCCCGAGCCAGAATAATTAATCAGAATCGATTAAAATACCTGACTCGGTCGGGAATCGAACCGGAGACCCTCTGAATCGAAGGGAAGTTCTCTGAACATCCAGACACGGAGTCGAAACTTGCTAACTAGGGTTCAAATAGCCAAAATTGTACCATGTGATCCCCTCACTCTTCTATTCTCATTTCTCTGTGTTATAATATTTAATCTACTGTACAGAAACTTACATAAATACTATTATTAACTTTCATTCTTCCTTACACTAGCCTACAATTGATTTTTAGTCTGTATTTTTAAGGCCTTTGTAACTGGAATGCCATACTTTGTCAAAGAGAGGGTAATTATTTATAGAAGTCAACAAATGACAATATCATAGAAATATTCAAGCACGAAGGTAGGAAAACAGTTACTCAGTTTTTGATTTAATGTTACTTTTCTAATATCGGATTCAAACAATGTCTTCAACTAACAAAAGACTGACGTTTGAGTGAATGTAGTAAATAATACATCTTCATCAGGGAATTGCAATTTGTAAGCGGAGAATGGTATTTACGAAGTCGTAATCAAGTTGGGAATTTGCTTATAATTGTCTTGTATAGGGTTTCCTATTATCCTCCCTTTTTCCTTTACCTTACGTTGACACTATTATTGACCTTCTATACTTTATGTTGTTCTTACTCCGTTCATTTCTGAAATCGACCTTGATTATTAAAAGGGTTTGAAACTCCTTATCCCTTCTTAATACATGTGGGATATTTGAAGTTAAATATCGCATACCTGTGCTCTGATTTCTTCGTTAAACTGTGGGTGTCGTATTCAGTGATAACAATATTAATAATATTAACAATATTAAAGAGTTTGTTTCCTTTTCTCTTCTTCGTTCTCGTTCTCCTCTCCTCGTCCTCCTCCTACTTCTTCAGTCACAGCGTTATAACCTCGAACACTTTAAACTCTTAACCTATATTGTATTCACAATCTAATAAGGTATTTTCATTTCTTATAGTTGAATATGATTTTAATAAAAAGAAATAGAAAATAGGATTCGACAGATTTACTCCACACAATGTTCTGATAGCTACCTTACTTCTTTTTACAGGGTACCTGCTGTACCGCCATTTCATTTCCGAATAATTACAATTATAATACTACTACCAGCGTAAGATTGATATTAAATTCAGAAGGAACGGAGATTATAGTGAAGTTACTCACAATAACTAAATCTATTTCTTAGACAGACCGATTGTGCTAGTGTTGTCAAAGTAACCAAAGAGATCAGTCGGGTAGCATTGGTACTTTTGTACGCTCACCTCCTATTCTTCCGATCTCAAAATAATCGTAAATAAACGCAAATAATTAAATAAATAAATAAATAAATAAATAAATAAATAAATAAATAAATAAATAAATAAATAAATAAATAAATAAATAAATAAATAAATAAAATATATCATTTTAACTACCTTTCAACTACTTTGCTGTGAATCTTTTTTTCTTTTTTTTTCTGCTACTTGCTTTACGTCGCACCGACACGGATAGGTCTTATGGCGACGATGGGACAGGAAAGGGCTAGGAGTGGGAAGGAAGCGGCCGTGGCCTTAATTAAGGTACAGCACCAGCACTTTTGCCTCGTGAGGAAATGGGAAACCACGGAAAACCATTTTCAGGGCTGCCGACAGTGGGGTTCGAACCTACTATCTCCCGAATACTGGATACTGGCCGCACTTAAGCGACTGCAGCTATCGAGCTCGGTGTACTGTGAATCACAGAGATGCAGGAGCTCCGTAATGTTATCCTGAAATATTCATTTAACGTGTTAGTACAATAATAATAATAATAATAATAATAATAATAATAATAATAATAATAATAATAATAAAATGAAATGGCGTATGGCTTTTAGTGGTGGGAGTGTCCGAGGACATGTTCGGCTCGCCAGGTGCAGGTCTTTTGACTTGACGTCCGTAGGCGACCCCGTGCCAGCGAAATTAACCAATGATGGTTAAAATTCCCCACCCTGCCGGGAATCGAACCCGGGACGCCTGTGACCAAAGGCCAGCACGCTAACCATTTAGCAATAGAGCCGGACATAATAATAATAATAATAATAATAATAATAATAATAATAATAATAACCAAATGAGCAAATTTTCTCTCGTTGACGTCCGCATTTGACATTTGAAGGTGAAGAAACGAAGAAACGTGACTTTTATCCATCCTTTCAATTTCAAAACTTCTTTCACTTCACCACAGAAAGTGGGACATTGCATGAAATATTACTTTGGTAATAAACCAAGACGCACACACTCTTCCCTGCTTCCTGTGCGTTCCCTCTCTTGCCTGCAGCCCCAAATAAATGGGGGAACATGGCGACAAAGTCGTTGACATTCTACGTGACCTGGTTTGTGAGTCTGCATATAGGCCTACAGCTCCCATCAGAGCTTTTGTGATCTGATGCTGCTTTGATGAAACTCACAAGTTTTCTTTACACAGTTATAAAGAATTCTCCATAACTGTGCCTGAAAAGAAATGTATCATTGCAAGGAGTATAGAAGCATGGTTATGTGGTTCTACTAGCTGATGTACCCGTGCTTCGCTACGGGATTCTCAGAAAGACTGACTGTGTTTTTCCTAACCTGAAGTCAACATAGGTCATTACAAAAACGTAAGTATGAATGTAGCGATTAAAAGCAATGCTATCATAAAATACTCGATCAAATGGAAAGCCGCACGTTTTATCACTTTTAACTAACAGTGCTGCGGTTAGATTGCGGTGCCAGTCTAATAGTAAATAGTAAAAAAAAAAGTCCAAAGTTCCAGAGCTGGGATGACCAGGCCGCAGATTGCCATGAACACTCATCTGCCATTATTCCGCTAAATATGCACACTGTTCATTCCAATCAGTGCCTCAGAGTAGGGATTGAATAGCCCGAATGCTATGATGATCCAGTGTGTCACGTACCAGTAGTTTCAGAAAATTTATAAACCAGGGGAATGGCATACTAAAGAAGAAAGTTATCTAACTCCCCAGCTACTTCCCATCAATATTCAAACAGGCTGTTACACTCTGTACGACTGGGCGAGTTGACCGTGTGGTTAGCGGTGCGCAGCTGTGAGCTTGCATCCGAGAGATAGTGGATTCGAACCCCCATTGTCGGCAGCGCTGAAGATGGTATTCCGTGGTTTCCCACTTTCACACCAGTCAAATGCTGGGCCTGTACCTTAATTAAGGCCTAAGGCACTCCTAGCCCTTTCCTATCCCATCGTCGCCATAAAACCTATCTATGTCGGTGCAACGTAAATCAAATAAAAATACTCTGTACGCAGCAGTAATCCTATCTACCGGAGATGAGGGGCAACAGAAGACACAAAGCACATCACGACAAACAACGGTCAATGTAATGTTATTGTTGATCAGTGTTATGAGCTTTCTATATTGTAGGCCTTCACATTTAGTTTTCTTTCGACTCTGTGATTTGTAAAATATTTTATACCATAAACTGTAGTTCCTTATTCTCCGACTTTACATACCGATTTTCATTAAATACTGTTTACCCATTTTCTCGTTACTCGGCGCTGATATGGACTTAGTAACAAAAATCCAAATTCATGAATATCTTTGTGATCATAGCCAGTACGGTAACAATGTATAAGACATCAATAATAGGAAATTTAATACTATATAACCTTAATTATGTAGCATTCATCGATTACACCTCTAATAAGAAATATTTGAGAATTACATTTTAGGCCTTCCCCTAAATTACCATTTCACTCAGCGTGAATAAAACAATTTACAGTCTAGACTATAGCGACTTATTTCCTCACTTCGCATACCGAGCATCAAGATAGGACTACTAATAACAACAATATTTGAGAATTAAATTTTCAGGCCTTCCCCTAAACTACATTTTTCTCAGCGTGAATACAATTATTGATAGCCTAGATTGTAGCAACTTATTCCCCAACTCTGCATACCCATTTTCTTTAAAATACGACCACTAATAACATAAATAGTTGAGAATTAAATTTTAGGCCTTCCCCTAAACTACCATTTCACTCAGCGTGAGTAAAATGATTTATAGCCTAGATTGTAGAGGCTCATCCCCCGACTTCACATACCGATTTTCATTAGACCACTAATAACATAAATAGTTGAGAATTCAATTTTAGGCCTTCCCCTAAACTACCATTTCACTCAGCGTGAGCAAAATGATTTATAGCCTAGATTGTAGAGGCTCATCCCCCGACTTCACATACCGATTTTCATTAAATTCTCTTCAACCGTTTTCTTGTGATGCGTGTACATACAGACAGACAGACAGACAGACAGACAGACAGACAGACAGACAGACAGACAGACAGACAGACAGACAGACAGACAGACAGACAGAAATTACGGAAAAGTAAAAAGTGCATTTTCTTGTTACTATGGACATGACCGATACAGAAACACTATCATTTTCAAATTCTGAGCAATGTACAGACAAAACTCTTATTTTATATATATAGATTGTGGGCACAATGAATGTCGTTGGCCAAATTCAGTACGAAATTTTATATGACTGCGGGGAGGTTTTGTAGTAAAATATATTTTTCGACAGTTAATGGTGTTCTTGATAATCCTGAAATTCTTGCGAAGAAATCTAATTTACGAGTGTGCCAACTACTTTAATGCCAACATACAAATTCCCTACCCATATCCATATGTGGCAACACGCAGTGTGCAGACTATACTGTGTGTTCTGGAATTAGTGAGATCAAGATCGTTTTTCAGTATGAGTCTCTTTTCCTCGTTTTTACTGGCAATTTGCTTTACGTCGTACCGACACAGATAGGTCTTATGGTGACGAGGGGATAGGAAAGGGACATAAGTGGGAAGAAAGCGACAAAGGCTTTAATAATAATTATATAAACATAATTATTAATTTATTATTTACTGGCGTGAAATAGGAATCCACGGAAAACCATCTTGGAGGCTGACGACAGCAGGGTTCGAACCCACTATCTCCCGAATGCAAGCTGACTGCTGCGTGACCCAAATCGCATAGCCACTTGCTCGGTGTATCTGAGTCTTTGACGATATGAAAGTGAGTGAGTTTTACTAGTAACACCATTCGTCATGCAGCCAGTCCCTGTGGGGAACAGGGTGAAAGAGTTGCTCACAAGGTAGGTTCGTGGTCTTGGCGGACTGATATGTAACAGCACAGTGGTTAGAACGGAGTGGCTTTATGGAGCAGAAACCTTGACAAGGATGGCTGACCCAGACGTTGAAAAAAGAGAAAGAAAATTCTTACGAAAAATCTTAGGCCCAAGAAAGTCGACGAGTGATCCAAACACATTCTGGTTAAGATCGAATTTGTAGCTCTACAAGACAGTAGAAGGAATCACGACTGTGATGAGGAAAAGGAGAGTGAAATTGTATGTCATATAAAAAGAATAAACCCTGGGAGATTGGCCAACAGGATACTTCTTCCGCAGGAAAAGTGGAGAAAACAACCGGGATGGCTTACACATGTGCATAATGACTTGGCAGAAATAGGTATCAAGGAGGAGGATATAAAAGAAACGACATCATTTAGGAAGAAGTTTGAATGAGGATTGCATCTGAAGAGCAACATGCGAAGCCACGGAACATCTCGGTGGAAGAGCGAGCAAGAAGAAGTCAAAGACTCAAGAATTTTTGGCGAGAATGTAAAGAAAAGAGTATCAGTCTGCGTGACAGAAGGAAGATTGTGTAAACGTGGCCACAGGTGGCCGTATCGATAAATAAACAATGTGCAGCCCATCACTACATTGATTTATATTCTCCGATGGCCATTATCATTAACTGAAAGCGGTAGTAATAAAAACAAGTTACACTCCATCCTATTGCCAGTGGCATGTATTTAACAGCGCACACATTGGTTTATACTGTATATTAGTTTTCAGGGACCGTTAATTGCTACAAGCAATGATTATCAGACTGTAACCTTCTTTGAATCATTAGTACCAAAATATGTTCTTCTGACGTTTAAATAAAGTCACTGTGGTATATGTTACTGATACGAAACAATAAGGGGTGGTTTAATTTTGATTTTCTATATTCATGTCTACTTAATTATATGAGTAAGCATAACATTATGCTATTCTTCAGTCTGAACTTGGTTATTTCAGTACCTCCTTGATTAAGAATGAGCTGAGAGATTCTATAAACAGTTTCCATACATGACAGTCCATAGACACTTGGAGAAATCGTTTTCAAATTGAGAAATGTTATCTGCATATATTACTGTTAAAACCTTAGCCTTTGCATACTTTAGATCTCTTCGTTATACGTGCCAAGCTTCTAAAAATTAGTCAAGTGTATTTCCCTAAAGTATGGAATGAACGATACGAAATTAATAAGATTTACGTCAGTCAAAATATACTTATAAATTGTGATCTTTACAGTACTGTCTCTATAATCAGAAAAATAATAATTCCTGAACTATACAGAGGCTATATATCTAACTAATATAACGTCCAGAAATTGATACATTTAAAATATGCACTGGAATTGTGTTGCATCACAAGATAATTTTATGGTGCTGACTTTATTAAATGTAACGTAAACGCTTAAACAGGATATGTAAACTATTTAATCAACAATAGAATCAATACCTTGTGATTGTTGTACGTGTACAGGGAAGTATTCTTAACGATTCAACTACAAAGTCAATGCTCTGCATAAATTGGTGATTTATAAAGTTCAAGAAAGACTTTAAGGAAAAGGAAATAAAGGGAAAGGCTATAGAGGTAGGAAAATAACCTCATAAATATGGAAAATATGTGATTCAACCAAGATACATTAGGTGTAAATGAGCGCAATAGGAGTTTCGTATAAATAAAAGGAGACAGTTTCACAGTCCTCCGTCTCAACACTCGCCTTGAAAGAAATGTATCAGGAGAAGAATGCACACGTTGTCACTTATCTGGTAAATAAAGGTGCCATTTTAGAATTGCTTGACTCTTTGTGGAATTCCACTTGAATACTGCATAGAATATTGTATACACGATAAAATGCATTTCATATCTTTCAGTCGAAACCACCGTTGACAGTTTACTGGGCATCTTCAGTGCTTGGTATTTAAAATTATATTTATATTATATCATATTATATTTTTAAAAACTATTAGAATATTGAGCCAGATGATTTCACAAAGATCGTCTATTTTGAAACGTACCAAATCTCTACACGTTAGAATTCCAGGAGTGTTGTAGTATGCACCACAGAACACGGTATGCACTAAATTTATCATGTCAACGGTCTCCAAGTGAGCATTCGGATTCTCGCCTTTTTGAATTACCAATCAAACCAACACATGTAACTCTGATGACAAAAAAAATGCCTGTTGAAATTTTAAAATTCTAAAGAGTCGTTTTCATCGTACAGATATTATGACATGGAGGATTTCCTAATGTGCTTAACTTACTTCTGGATAATACGAACATTATTTTCTTTCATAATTACAGGATAGATAGACAGATAAATAGGCAGATAGATAGATAGATAGATAGATAGATAGATAGTTTATTCTTTAACTGGTAAAGTTAGAAAGTTACGGACACGTGTGCCTTTGCTGGCGAGACCTAGTGTTTACAGTGCACTATGCCTTCTGGTATGAGCTAGAGCAATTTTGTTAATTTTATTGATCTGTGCCAGTCTTATCCTTGGCTTTGTTAATATCAAAGTGACTGATTTATGAGTTATGCTAGTAATGCCATTCCTTATGCAGCCAGTCGCTGCTATGAATGGTGTAAAAATGTTGCTCACCGAGCTCGATAGCTGCAGTCGCTTAAGTGCGGCCAGTATCCAGTATTCGGGAGATAGTGGGTTCAAACCCCACTGTCGGCAGCCCTGAAGATGGTTTTCCGTGGTTTCCCATTTTCACACCAGGCAAATGCTGGGGCCGTACCTTAATTAAGGCCACGGCCGCTTCCTTCCCACTCCTAGCCCTTCCCTGTCCCATCGTCGCAATAAGACCTATCTGTGTCGGTGCGACGTAAAGCAACTAGCAAAAAAAAAAAAAAAAAATGGTTGCTCAGAGTATCGGTTGGTGCATGCATTTCCGTGGGCTTAGCAGACTGATATATAATAGTAACTTACGGGTCAGTAAAGCAACGGGAAACTGCCTCACTCCTCATCTCCCTAGTGCGCCTCTTCAGTTCGAAATATTCACAAGGCACTTACGTCCCTGTTTGCACAATGCTCTTTACGCCACGAGCTCCCATGTGTCACATCAAGACAAAAACAAACCTAACTAACTGATTACCCTCATTACCATAATAAATCACACAACGCTAAACAGTGGCTAATACATGCATCGGCCCTAAACATATTTAAATTACACTTTACTGATTTGGCCAGTTGGCATAATTAAGACTCCTATTAACACGGATAAATATATATGAATGCGATCTACTTTTAATTCATGTTTTAATTTGTTTCAACTTATCTGCTCTTCTCTGCGTCCTTCAGCTCCTTCAAGTAGGCCACCATAAGGATTTAGTGTGTCATCACTCATCACACTACAGCACTCCATGGTTGAGGTCTCCAAGTCGATTTTCGTGTTGATGTCCATTTATTGAGGTCTCTAAGTCGATTTTCGTGCTGATGTCCATTTATCGATGTTCTGGGACGCTGAGGAAGGAGAATGAAAGGATACCGGTAGCGTTTGAAAGTTGGTTGTGGAGATGAATTGAGGTAGAAAGAGTAAGGAATGAGCAGGTATTGGAGAGAGTTGTTGAAGATAGAAAATTATTGAGTGACTGCAAATGAGGAGGAGGAACTAACCTAGCCACTTGCTGAGGAGAGATTGTTGATTGTTGCCATAGAAAGAAAGATGAACGCATGGAGAGGACGAGGATGGAGAAGATATCAGATATCGGATAGAGTCGGAATGGCAGGAAACTACCACAAAATGTAGAGGACTGCATGAGGAGCTGATGTGTGTGGAGATCTGCCAAAGGGATTTCTTGATATATATCCTCTTCTTCTTGGTATTTTCCCCCAATTATTTGGGCTCCTCCACATAGATTTGGCTTAATTCTATAGCCGGATGCTCTTTTTGACGCCAATCTTATTTGGAGAGATATATTTATTACTGTGTGTCTCAGTGATGGTTAGTAGAAGGTTGGTGACAACCATCGGACGATTTCCTAGCATGACGGAGTCCCTCCTCATTGGTGACGTGGCCTATACGTTGAATCTTAAGCATTCTCTGATACATCCTCTTCCCAAAGACCTGCAATCCATGCACTGAGGAAGAATTTAATGTCCGTTCTATACAGGGGAGAATTTCATAATGTATATCGGCACCTAAATCGTAGCAACTTCTCAAAAGTTACATGGTTAAAAGATGCTCTCGTCTAGAATAAAGATCGTACAGGGGAGGAAACCGGGGTCAAAAGTGCCAAGGACCAATTGTAAAATTTCAAATGTTTTGAAAAATATAATTCCTGCAACGACCTATGTATGGCATAAAGCATCAACACTCTCACAGATGCTAGAATACGAAAGCAGGGGAAATCACTAGAGCTTCGTGTGTGCTACAGAGAGGGAAGCTAGTTTGTTGCTATGAAGACTTCGTTTTGAATATTTCATCCGGTGAGCTACTGCTAGAGAAACCTAAATCTGACGTACCTGACGAATCAGGATGTGGGAAATTGGTTATTATTTATCATTCATTGTATGTAGCCTCATAGCGCCGGCCCCATGGTGTAGGGTTGCGTGCCTGCCTCTTACCCGGAGGCCCCGGGTTCGATTCCCGGCCAGGTCAGGAATTTTTACCTGCATCTGAGGGCTGGTTCGAGGTCGACTCAGCCTACGTAATTAGAATTGAGGAGCTATCTGACGGTGAGATGGCGGCTCCGGTCTTGAAAGCCAAGAATAACGGCCGAGAGGATCCGCCGTGCTGACCACACGACACATCGTAATCTGCAGGCCTTCGGGCTAAGCAGCGGTCGCTTAGTAGGCCATGGCCCTTCGGAGATGTTGCGCCATGGGGTTTGGTTTGGTATGTAGCCTCAGACATTTACCGTTAGTGTATTTTTAACGTTATGAACTCTTCTTCTTCCTGAATTTTTTCCCAATAACATGGGGTCGTCAGTTGGTATGGATTTCATTTTTATGGTCGGATGCCTTTCCTGACGCCAAAGCTATATAGAGAGATGTATTCACTATTTCATGTTACTGCGGTGGTTTCTGGTGTAATGTGTTGTGTATAAATGAACATGTATATTAAACCGAACACAAACACCCAGAGTTAGAGAAATTAACATAACAAAGTTAAAATCTCCGACCCGGCCGGAAATCGAACCCGGGATCCTCTGAATCGAAGACCAACACGTTAACAATTTTGCCAAATGCTGGACATTTAACGTTGTGAAGTGTTGTATTTAAAATAGCGAAGCGCAGTAAATTGTAATATTTCCCGTGGGGACGGTTGTAAATTTGACCCCGTCCACAATAAATCATCTTCTCTCCATCTGTTCTTGTGACGCATACATTTAATTACCTATAATTTTAGTGTATTTATCCATTAATTACCTAATTAATGCCAACGGCCGTAGCCGTGTTGAAACACCGGATCCCGTGAGATCTCCGAAGTTAAGCAACATTGGGCGTGGTCAGGAGTTGGATGGGTTGCCACGCGCTGTTGGTGGAGGGTAAGGGCATGGAGGAGCGGAAAGGAACTGGCCACCCTACCGCACGTAAACTCCGGCTCAGGAATACCTCTGCGGAGGTTCAGACCTGCCTTCGGGCAGAATAACCCTTACCTTACCTAATTAATTGATACATATTAATTCACAAAACACATATGCGGGCAAGTATTGGAATTATCATCATGAGTTGAGGCTTTATTACTGATTTTAACTGCTTATTACGAAAAGAGTGCTTCCATGACCTCTTGCTATATAAGTTAGTTTGTGATAAATACAATCTATGACATGTCTTTGCTAATGTGCAGTATTTTGTGTACATATTGCGTCGACCATGTTAAGTATAGATCGAGGAAAATGCACAATTTGTTACAATTGTCCCTCAGTCTCCCCTATAACTCCTCAGGAGCCTTTCGATAAGTGGTCAATATTACGGTTAGCATACTTCGCGAATTAATGAACGGAAGTTTGCTTTTCATCGCTTCAGTGTAACTTCTCATCACGTAGCGAGGATAAGAACGTCCGACAGGTACGTGGAAAAAGTCGAACTACATATGACTTGCAGCTGCATTAACATGACCTAATTCTCACGTAGCTACTGGCAACGGAAGGTTACAACTAGTGAAAGGCGCGTATCTAAACGGATTTATACTTTTAACACTAGAACCGCCGGAGCGGTAAAAATGACCGCTACACATTTTTAAAGCCTTATTTTGACCTCGTTTGTTTTCAAGGACGTGATAGTGATTTTTAAAAAAATAAAAGTAAAAATTTCTAAATTGTACCAAATTTGGTTTCCTAAATTTGTCCACTTGCTTTTCATATAGCAGAGAAAAGTAAGTTGCCACATAATTCCAGTCATGACCAAGGTCTGGTAGGCAAAAAATGGTTCCCTTCTTTCATAGGAATACAGCCTAGTTCAAAGGCGAATACAATTCGGCTCAATGAGCAGGCAGATAAAGGAGCAGAGTACTGTACGTGCCCTAACGGAAGGTTACAACTAGTGAAAGGGCGCGTATCTAAACAGATTTATACTTTTAACACTAGAACCGCCGGAGCGGTAAAAATGACAGCTACACATTTTCAAAGTCTTATTTTGACTACATTTCTGTCGTATTGTAAAGAGCTTCAGTGACTTTTTCTGATTACTGGTCAGAATCATCCGTATTCAATTTGATTAATTGAATAGTACTCTATACGGAATACTCACCCAGAAGGCTGGCTGGATCCTCAACAGCTTCCTCATTAGCTGTCATAGATGGCATAGGCGTCACTGAATAGTCGTACAAGGGAAATGAGGAGTGTGGTCGTTTCCCTTTGCTTTCCTCACGGAACCAGAATTTGTTATTAGCCTACATATCAGCCTGCCAAGCCCACTCAAATGCATGTACGAACTGACCCTATGAGCGATCTTTTCATACCATTTATAATAGGGACTGGCCGCATAAGACATGGCATATCTAGAATTGTCCATACTTAAGTCACCTTCATATCGTCAGAGCAAATGATGAGACTGAAACATGTCAATGAAAGTAACAAATTTGTGTTTTCTCATACAGAAGAAAAGGAGCACTGTAAGCAATATTGCCAGTAAAGTATTATAATACAATATTTGATTATATATTAGGAAACGTGACTGTTGAAGTTAAAGGGGTAGAGATATCCCTACAATACTTAGAAAAGAGTACGATTCCTCAGAAAATACTAGCAATTAGGGACTGAAATTTTTACTGGTTACACGTGGATAACCTTCCCACAATTTAACACAGGATTTTAATATTTTCACTTCTCTATGTAAATATGATGTTCATGCTTAAAACACATTTTACATATTTCCCTGGCACTATATTTAATGTGATTTCGATAATAATTATTTCTCTTAAACGTGATTGAGTTAAACGAAACAGAGGGTGTTGGTGCATCTACGAGTCCTGTTGTAAAATTCAGAACAATGTCAACAGAGAAATACCCGTATGTGTAGATAATTCCTGCACAGTCCAACGCTTGTTTCTTGAATCTTGAACAGTCAGTACTTACAAGTGAGATGACCTCAAAGTGAACGATCGAAGTTTAACACGAAAAGTGAGTAGGTGTCATAATAATAATAATAATAATAATAATAATAATAATAATAATAATAATAATAATAATAATAATAATAATAATAATAATAATAAATACTCATTTGTTACTGTTATAGCCTTAACAGATCCCAGAGGGTGGGAATTTTGATTTACAAGAGTTTTTAACTTTCCAGATGCCATGGATACGAGGTTATCGCATTTAGGCAACCTAAAATGCGACCGACTTCACCTGGGATTAATCGCACTATCTTAAGGACTAATTTATTTGGCAAGCCAGATATTTTAACAAGATCTATTAACACATGCTATATTTAATTATGTCCATATTACATCAGTTCAGTTTCCATCGCATATTTTTACTTTAGTGTAACATTTGAGAGATTATAGGTCGACGCCCCGAACAAATAGCGTTTTAATTTTTAAAAAGAAAATTGGGAGAAAGTGTTGTTTGATCTTTATACTTGACGGAAGATTGTTTTAATCAAAGACTTTCTGTACTATTCAACAGTACCTATTAACTTCAATGTTCAGAAAATCCTCTCCACAATTGAGAATAGCGAGCAGAGATCTCTTTCTGCAATCAAATTGTTGATAACCTTTTTTCTTTTTGGAGGGGCGGAAGGGGGTTCAAGTGAAGGTAATTTTGTAGCTTACGTAGCTTTTCCTCCATGATTTCCACTTGCTCAATATCGGAAAATGTGCTTATTACCTAATCTGGAACTTCCAACGATGTATCTAAACCGCTAAATGTCAGCCTCCTTAGCGTAAGGGTTAACGGTATTAGCTACGTCCTCAGAAGCCGAGTTTCAATATTTATTTATTTATTTATTTATTTATTTATTTATTTATTTATTTATTTATTTGGCGTCTTCCAATTGGCGAATTAAGGTGTCTGGCCCACTCTTATAATAACGACATTTATCTCCAGATACATTAACCTATAATCCATCAGAGTTGCATTAAACACTCTCTCATGTATGAAATAATCAAATTAGTATAATGTACTTTAAGCAAATAAAATAATATTGCGCAGGCACACACGTACACACCCACAAAAATGTAAGTACTTTATATTACACACTTATCATCTACATACACAAGAGCAATGTGACAGTCCTTCGCCATTCACACGCTCAAATGCCCAATTCTACGTCAGTCGGTAGCTTTCAGCATGTGATCTTGGTCATCTTTAGTTTGCGAATCACTGCCCTTGACACTGACTGTTAACGAATTTCAAAGTCTGAAACCGGTCATAAAAAAAGAATTGTAAGGCGTAGATAAACAGTGCAGAAGAGTAGAAAGGGCACTGCCAGAGATTTAAGATTCGCAGGAGTGCTGGTATGTAGTTGAAAACGTACATGCATATCATCTCCGTTGCAGTATATGAGAAAGATCTGTAACAAGTCGAGTAAAGCGGGGATAGAAGTTCGAATTTAAATACTTAGTCATATCTTCACGTAGCATGTTCAAACTTACAGATCACCAGCTTGGACCCTAATGTTTCCAATGAGTTCAAAGAGGCTGAGAAACAAATAGTGCTCATGTCGGTCTAGGTTTCACTTCAAAAGATTTAACATTGGCATACATTTTGATATGAAAGTTTAGGCCTCAATAGAAGTGATAACTTTCTCTTTGTTGTAAATTATATTCGGTGAAGTAAGCTGTATCATTATAATGAATCTGATAAATAAAGTAAAACCTTGCTTAACAGTTTTGATTTCATACCTGGAAAAGTTTTTTTGTTTAACAGTTTTGATTTCATACCTGGAAAAGTTTTTATCTTTAAGAAACAATCCTCAACGTTTTCAAAAAAGGCATAAAATTGTCTCAAACTGTCTTCTTTTGACACAAAATGGAAAGGTGGACGTCAGCGAAGAAGATTATCATGGTCGCGGAACCTCCAACAGCGGTTCAACCTTCACGTTACGGCAACTCTGACATGAGAAGCCAAAACTGAAGAATTGAATCCATGATAGGTCCCCTTCCTTCTACAAGGAAACGACGCTAGAATAAGATGGCATCATTGATGCTGTCAGATGAGTTCATATAAATCATTAATATTACTCGGCCTGCCATCTAGTAGGCCTAGAGTAAAATGGAGCGTCGAAATTGACGAGCAGACAGCCAGATGGCGTCAAATTGAAATGTCTACACAGGGTAGCTGAGGCCATACTATTATTATTATTACAATTAGAAACAAATTAAGCTTTAAAGGTCTACTTCGTTAAGAAATTTTATTCAGTCAGATTTGTCTACGGAACATTTACGAATTCGCACAGAAAAATTATCGCACTTGATCGACCTCATAATCATGCGTAATTTTAAATTTCACATTCCATGTCCACATTTCCATCCATACCTTCTGGTTATATTTCAGGAAGTTACTGACGTCAGACAAACGATCAGTACCTACATTTTGAAATCAACAAAATGACCGTCTCTTGAGTTTCAATGTGCAGTTGCTGAACGCCTTGGAACTATGTGTACATTACCGATAACGCAATCTGACTTTTTGTATGAAATGCGGCAATTCCTTGCTTGAGAAACTCGAGAATGCCTTTCATTCACTCCAACAAGCTACATATATGGAACACAATGTGCACTTACAGGTCAGTGTGAATACCATCAATGAATGAAGGATAAAACAAGCACGAACTCTGTATCGACCTTCACCGAAAGAGCAAACGAAACCAAACCAACATAAAAATGTTATCCCGGTAATCTCTAACACATGAATACTTACGTACTTGTAAAAGAGGCCTACTGAAAAGAGTATCCGTATTCATGGCTAAATGGTTAACGTGCTGGCTTTGGATCAGGAGGTCCCGCGTTCGATTCCCGGTTGGGTCGTGGATTTTAACTTTAATTGGTTAATTCCATTGCCTTAGGGGCTGGTTGTCTTCAGCTTATAATTCATCCTAGCTAAGGTCCCATCCTGACAGACACGCAGGTCGCCTACACGGCGTTAATTCGAAAGACCTGCACCAGACCTCTTCGGAGGCCACACGCCATTAGAATGACAACGGTCAATGCTAGCTGTGAAAATCCCAGAGAATGAATGTTGGAATTAACGCAGCAACAACCGCACCGGTCCTTTTGTCGACATTCATTGCACTTGTGGTTATTTACATACCGTTATTATTCCTTCCTTTAAACGAAATAAATGAAATAATTAAAACCCCACTTTGCTTTGACTGCATTATATTTATACCGATATTTTCTTTATTTTTCTTTATGTAGCAACTAAATGACTCGAGTATATGTTGCTGTAAAATTTCTCGGAATAATAATTTTTGGTGCACGACAGTTGACTTAGACTTGGTGTTCCAAAAGTGGCCGGTTGTATTACATGGGAGGTGGCGACGTTAAGAGGAAAGGGGACAGCAGAGGGACGGGAACGGAAAGTATGCTAAAAAACCCGGCATGTGAATAATTAATTACATTATTATGATTATTATTCAGATTTTCTAGGGTTTCCCTAGTGTTCCGTTACACTAAGCGTGATTGGTATCCACGCCTAGTAAAACACTATTGACCTGATGATCTTCAGTTAGGATCCTTCAAATCCCCTTTCAGGACATTTCTCATAATATTCCAGGTTCTAAGATCATTAGCTCCTCCAGATCTATGTAGATATTCTTGTAGCTTTATCTGGTGAAATGTACCATACAGCTGGTAGGGAATATGTCCTAGTGTTGCCACCACTATATGAAAAATAAATACTATATGCTTATGCCAGATCTCTCTTATTTCATTTGCTAGAGGCAGATACTTCTGGAACTTTTCCTTGATTTTCCTTTGAGAGTTTTCAGGAGCTGGGATTGCAGTATCGAAAAGGTATGTTTTTCACACAATATCAGGATGGTTGTGACTCATTGTTTCGTAAGTCCGTATTTTCCTGTTCTCGTATACTTTCCATTCGTGGATATCCTAAACAGGTTAAGTATGGTATGTGTAGTAGGATATATGTTCGGTAATAAGATTTTTGTCCAAGCATATGAACTTTGGCAACGTTGTCATGTCGCTGGGTGTTTTCCGCAGGGGCTAGGGTGCCCTGTGTTTTCTCCTCCCGCGTTTCACATAGTAAAAACGTGTGATAGAACTTGGTCTCTAATGATATGTTGAAAATGAAAACCTACAACCTGTTTTCCAAGTCCTTGACCGGGTCAGGGATGTAATGAATGAACTAGTTATAGGCTATTATTACAATGGGGTCGCCACTCCTAAGGTGATTATTAATGACTGATAAATGGCATGAAAGGAGAATGAATAGTGTTGCTGGAATGAAAGATGGCAGGGAAAACCTGAGTACCCGGAGAGAAACCTGTCCCGCCTTCGCTTTGTCCAGCACAAATCTCACATGGAGTGACCGGGATTTGAACCACGGTATCCAGCGGTGAGAGGCCGACGCGCTGCCGTCTGAGCCACGGAGGCTTCTAATGATATGTTCTCGGTAGTTATTCTGGCTTCTATTGCTCTTGTATGGCCACCATTAATCCTCCTGTTTCACCAAAAATATTTCATATTTGTAACTATTTACATAACGCGTCGAATTCAATATCTGGCAGGTTCAAGCTTCATGGATATCCGCTATGGAGCTGTTTACTTTTCCACCTTCGCTGTTTTACCGTATCATAGTCGATAATGCTGGCTAAAAACAACTGTTGGTCTGCTATTCTGAGGGGTGCGATGCGTACACTGATTTACACATAGTGCACCATGCAGTGCAATCTTCCAACTTCGTTCATAGAAATACTTCCTTAGTGCACTGTCCGAGGTTGTCAACGTCAGTCACTCCTTTCGCACCTTTTATTCTTTGTAGGTGAAATCTTTCAGTACAAATTCTTGGATGATGTATCCGGTGCCTTGTGGATAGGAGGCGAACTTTGAAATTCAGTTCGCCAAGTTCCTTGTCAGTTTACTTCAGGATTCCAAAAGAGCAGGCGAGCTCTGATGTGGCATAGGTGTTGATTGCCTTCACCTTGTTTCTTTCCGATAGTTGCGTCGTCAGGACCTTTTTGACGCGACTATAATAGACTGGAGTCTCCTTTGCACCTTCTTTTGATTCATTTTCTGGGTTGTCTGTAACTCCGATATTTTAAACATTCTCCTTTCCCTATGGTTTCATATTTTCCGATTGGTCCGGCGAGTTCATGGTCAGAATTTGCGCCTCGGCGGATTTTCATCAAGATATACGACATTCCCTCTACCCAAAATTTACCTGGATGGATGCAGAAAACTCGTCTGTGTACCTCATTTGTGCCTCGAGGTCTTTGTTTGTGTTGGCATACAGCTTCATGTCGTCTATGTACAGCCTATGCGTTATTGATCTTCCTGTACTTAAAATTACATATCATACAGTACATTTTGTTCTCCATCTTTCAGCATCGGAGACAGGGATTTAAAGCTAAGCAGAACCACGGGGCGCTGAATGCATCTCTTTAGAATATTCTTCGCTTTATTCAGATGCTCTTTGGGTGATCTAACACGTTTGATCTGACATTTTGACATGAAAGTAATACAGAAGACCGCAAATTGTTGCTATTATTATTATTATTATTATTATTATTATTATTATTATTATTATTTCTGTGATGGAAATGATAATCAATCAGAACGTTGGCTGCTCAAAACTAAAAATGTCAGTGGTAGCCTATTCTGCGTCGATGGTCAATGATCCTATGCCGGGTCATTATACAAAGCATGGTAGAAGTAGCTGTAAAACTAATGTTAACTTGGAGTGTAGCAATAAACTGCTTCCGTCTGACCGAGAAGGCTTCGAATTAGTATTTCACTCAATGTCGAGGTCCCGATTCAGTGACCTGCGTAGTACCAGCACCGTCATACATACTGATTTCCTGCCTTTAAGACACCTCCACCACTTTTGTTTCCTGGAGTAATTGATGAGCCGCTTGAGTGTATTTCACTTTCCACGCTACATCTCGACTACAAAATGTAATTTTGTTTCAACAGTGCCAATACTCTCGGGGAAGATCAATGATGATTAACACCCGACTCCGAGGAACTCATTATCGAAATGTCTTTCCTTGTTTCTTTCCCTCTTTATAAAACCAGCTATACAAGTACCGGGAGAAATTAATTAAATAGCATAGAGTAACAGCTCGCTAACAGTATTTAAATCGATGACGTTGGGACTTAAGAGAGCGTAGATTGTGTACACCAGTACTGATTGCATAAATGAGTGAAGACAAGCAGTAAGAAAATGTTAATTGCCGTTATTGACAACAGTTAACATAAAGAAATCAAACACTGACACAATCATAAATTTCTTTATCCTGACGATTTTTATCTCATTGCCTTGTTTAAGAGAAAAGCCTGATAAAGTGTTTTGATTATTTACATAAACTTCTATGATATCTTGGAAAATTTCAAAATTTTGATCATCAAACAGAACAGATACGATCATCTATGATAGGTACCACATTTGACACAGACTTTTAAAAAGTTTTTCAGGAATTAACGAAATAAATGTAAGGCATACAATGTCTCTATTCAATTTTTAAAGTAAAATGTCCATGATATTCAGGATTTTTATAAGAGTTAAGTCACGGTTGGTTTCATGATGTTATTCACTTGTAAAAGCTATATTCTATAGATACGCGGCCTCGCACATGACTTTTATATTTCACTCCAGGTATACGGGACAAATTTTCCATAAAAGTGCACGACCGCACACTGTCTGTAGGTCAGGGATGCCTTGGTAAACATAAAATAACAACTGTTCTACATCTTCTACACTAATCTCCTGGTATGCCATTGAGTGATTTCTCCCCTCTTTCCTCGTTTAACAAAAATGTTGAAAAAAATTGGCATTAGGACATAGCACTTATCCAGATATCTGGAACCGGATGATTTGGAAAGCATACCAAATGTAAATTTCTCATGTTGCTCACTTATACCTTCCATTGCAGCCGCATCGATTGTGGATGGGATTAATTTCAAGGGAAACTAGAGTCATCAACTACTGAATAGTGTATTTATTTATTTATTTATTTATTTATTTATTTATTTATTTATTTATTTATTTATTTATTTATTTATTTATTTATTTATTTATTTATTACTAGAATATGTACCCGTTCTTTGCACGGGAATTGGTAATAGATTTTACGATCCCTTCATGAATTTATAAGAAGTTATATCCCTGTACTCAAACGTTTAATACGGCATGTTATACTGAAACTCATCTACAAAAGCACGTAGCAGTACTCAAAGTACGATAAAACTGAACAAAGTAGAGATAAAATGAGGATGATCATAGAGTTTATTCAACAGTAGAGTTCCTGGTCTGAAGTTTTGCGTAATTCTCCACCTTTCTCGGTAACATATTGTTGCTCATTTGAAACCGGGAGTGGCACCGTGGCTAAAGACACATTAAATCAATAGCTGACGATAACCTCTCTTATTACCTGTTCTATCAAAAAGAGCGAAATGGCTCTGAAAACCCACCTTGAAATGACATGACATTAGGTAGATTTCAAGTAAGTTTGGTGGTGTACATTTAGTGGGAATGCAAAATCATGGTTTCGGTTTCGTATTAATCCCCTTTCACTTCAGGAATCTAGAAACAATATTCCTCTTAAACCTACCAAAAGAGAGATGTATTCTAAACATGAAGTTTGGTAGAAATATATCCAGTAATTTTCAAGTTTAAAGAATTCAGACAAACAAACAAACAGACAAACAGGCACCAAAGCCAAAATATATGCAGATGGTCATTAATACAAAATAAACGGATAATTGAATGAACATTTCGCCAAAATAATCAATGTACAGACACATGGTCTTTACTATTTTATTTATATAGATTTTGCAACTTGTATGTATCCCAAAAACCACGTCTCCTTACAGTATGATGCCAACGAAATGATATGTAGACATGAAATACATACTTATAAACAGTTACGTGTAAGCAACATGTTAGAAAAAATACAAAAAAAACAACAAATTTCATGATAAAGAAAGACAAGGTTAAAAGTTAAATGTAAACAAAATCAAAACACATGATAATTATAAATCATTTGCGAGCATTGTAACTTAATATAATTACAATCAACCGCATATGAAATTTAGAGGAAATACGTGAAAATATTCCCTTACAGGTAATATAACACAATGGCACTAGAGCCCCGATGGGCCTTAGACTACCAACAGACCTCAGCTCATCCCGATGACCTGGAGATACCGAGGTGGCGCGTGGTCGGCGCGAAGAATTTTCTTGAACGTTATTTTTGTTTCCAGACCGTAGCTGCCATATCACCGTCAGATAATTCTCAAGAAGGCGGAGTGGATCTCAAAAAAGCCCTCAGATCCCAGTAAGGATCCCTTACCTGACCGAGATTCGAACTGTGTCCATCACTGAACTCTTATAATAACTGTTATATTTTACGTTACATAGAAGGTAGGATGATGATGATGAATATGATGTGATGATGTTGTTGTTGTTGATGATGATGATGATGATGATGATGATGATGATGATGATGATGACGATGATAGGAAATGGCGTATGGCTTTTAGTGCCGGCAGTATCCGAGGACATTTTCGGCTCGCCAGGTGCAGGTTACCTGAGCGTCGTGATGAGGATGAAATGATGATTAAGATGACACACACGCCCAGCCTCCGTGTCACCATGATGGTTAAAATTCCCGACCCTGTCTGGAATCGAACCCGGAACACCTGTGACCAAAGGCCAGCATGGTAATCATTTAGCCATGGAGCCGGACGACGACGACGACGACGACGACGATGATGATGATGATGATTCTTATTTTATCAAGGTCATCGACCTCACATGAAATCAGAAACTACGTTTACTATAATTACAAATGGCTTAAGTTAACATGTGTTACTACACTGTAAAAGAAATGTAAACATACGACGCCTTGTCCGTTTCTTATCAACCAAGGCGCTGAGATCAAAACCGGGACTTATCCCGGAATGGTAATTTTGATATATATTTAAAAAATATATAATTCTGAATAATAATCCTAGACCTTACAATTAACCCTACATGCTCATCGGGATGATAGTATGTATGGCAAACCGTTGTCCTGTTTCTCTATGGGGTCTGGTATGAAGTGAAATTAATCTTCGAAGCAAGTTTTTACTACCGGATTCCCTTCCTGACGTCAACCACATGAGTGGAGTTAATGAGATGAAATGAATGACGTGATACGGGATAACACTGAGAGATTGAAACCCGCCTCCGGCACATAGCCTACTCCTGTCGACTAGTATCAAGGGTCTGCCCAAGGCTTAACGTCCTAAACCGACGGACGAATTCCCATCAACAGCGCCATACTGTGCAGAGGCTTGGAAGTGAATCGAGGCATTTGACACGCAATCTAAATATTAGAAATTGTATATCACCACCTCTCCTACCCTGCCGGTCAACATCTGGATGGTGATTCTTTTTTAGACCAACGGAATTCGAAACGGATAACTACGGTGTTAGACCATAGAGACTTAATGCCGTAACGATCATGGACACCAGGCGGGCTTTAAGAAGATTAAACTCCATGTCGTACGATGTCGGCATGTAAAAGATCTCTGGTGACACATTTGGTGTTTACCCGACGAAACTAATTAAATCTCAGCCGTAGACGCCCAAGAGAGTTTCGGTTTACGTCGAAATTGACGGGCAGGCAGCCAGATGGCGTCACCTTGAAATGTATGCAGACGGTAGCTGAGGCGTCACCTTGAATACCAAAGTATGAAATCATAATTATAATAAAGACACATAATAGGAGATGGGTGTAGAAAAGGTAAAGTGTAACTCTAAAATTAGCATATTTCACAGCAAAATGTGTTTTAGTCATTTAAACATATTCATACACATTCCAAATAAGTGTATGTATTTGCGTCATATAATAATACATATCAAATTCGACATTGTCATTGAAAGAAATGTCAATAATATATTGGCCTGTAACAGGGAAAAAATTACTCAATGTTTTTCTTGTTAAATAAAACAACCTAGGTTATTTGGTCTGAGAGTTATGTTCATATTTGGTTTGGAAGCCAGATTTCACTCTTGTTAACTGTCCCAAACTTCAATTTCAGACTCATTGTTTTGTTCTTCATCAGTCATTTCATTAATGGCACATTTCCATAAAAGTGTCAAAGTATTCACGAAACTGCAATGGGATAACGTCAGTCATCCGTGAGACAGCCTGTAGTTTCTCAGGTTTAAGGGGAATGGCGTCCATGTAGCCACTAGGCACGTTATGAAAATGAAGCACTATCCTAGTCTTAACCAGAGGATATTTACATTTTACTACCACAATTACAAGTTGAACAGTGTACTCAAATATTGTGTACTTTCTAACAGCCTATTTGTTTCCTTTCACAGTTACAAACTCCTTAAAAAATGAATCTAGATATTTCCGGATGTCAGGTAATTCATCTTGTGTGCATTGCTTAAGATGTATCAGTTTCCTTGCCGGTACGTAGTGGGCTAATGTCAACCGTTGATGGGTAGTGTACACTGTGCCCAGTTTTCTTTTGCATAAATCCAGACTTGTAAAATCCCCATCACAAGCATTGCAGGATTGTTAACGTCTAGGTACATGTGACAAATGTTGGAAAATCTATCACTATGTGCTAATGTATGCCAAAACTGAACCATTGTGAGATTCCTGTTTTGTTCTGCTACAGTCATGTGAAAATGAATACAAAGTTGTTCACACCAGGTGCAACATGTTTCATTACAAAATCCATCGGCAGAGAAATAACTTCATTATGACCCTTCTTTGCAGTTATTTTATCATACATATAGATTAAAGCTTTGTTATCAAAAAATCTATGAATACCAAATGTAAATACCTATGGCTGCTGCAAATAAAACATATAATTTACCGGTATGTTTGGAACAGGTACGTTCTGTATGAAATCAAATGCAATGACCTCTGATATTTCCCTCTCTTCCCCTTAACAATTTGTTGACACCGTGCCATGTTATGACGTGTCCGAAGCTTATACACTTTCAACGCATTTTGTGCTGCGGTCTTGATAGCCACTATGTTCTCTCCTTCAGTCTTACATTTAAGCCTCTTAAATTCACCACTGACGTCTACACGAGGATGATCAAAATCATAGTTGTAATTATTCTTTAAATAATCATAAAGATAATAATTTTTTACATTTGGCTTGACAATCCTGGACCAGTAGTGCTTGTAGAGCTGTAAATTTTGTACATTTCAGGGTCATATTCATCTAAACAACAAAAAAACAATAGTGATTAACAAGAAATAACAACCAGATTAATTTACAAGTAGATATGGTCTTTACAGACAAAGCACTTGAGAGGTTTCACTTTTCTTTCTAGCACAACGCCCATAATGTGCTACCCATACGGGGAAAGACTTAATGAATTCTGCTATGATAACGTTAGTGTTTTGGTGTCTATCACGCCCATCACATGACGCAGTCACTCCTTCAATAACAAGGCACAGTCTCTCCAATTTGCGCTTTGTTATAGCATGGAGTGCAATAATAATTATTAAGGACGCAAAGGCAGGAAAAGCGGCAGAGCCTAGGTAACTGGAAAAATGACCACACAAAATACTTCAACTCTTCTTTGTATTTCCTAAATATTTTTATTCTTTTTTATTAAAACAACAACAATAGTGATTAACAATAAATAAGAGCCATAATAAATATTTATAAGTAGATATTCTAAAACTTAGCAATTGGAACTTTAGATCCGGGGAGGATAAACTCCCGATTTTGAAGACTTGTTATCCTCTACAAAATCTTTGGTAAGAGAATCTTTTGGCTTTTCGAATAATGAAGAAACATGAGCTTTCAAGAAGAAATGTTATCTTCATAGGGATATCTAACTCTCAACGTTAACTTTCTATTGCCAGATGTGCCTGGAAGAATCGACATCGGCGTACCTTGTAGTACACCTAAATGCTTGTTAGATTTTGCACCATTTGACACCCGCTGCCATTAATCCACCGGGAAGCTACAACACAAAGTTTGGGATACGAACGATCCAGAAAAGCAGGAGCAGAAGGTCATCCTACAAGGCCAAGAATGACTTCACCGAAAAGCAAGACGGAAAAAGTTCAAAAATTGGAATATCTTAGTCACAAAAAGCACGAATGAATAAGGGAAACGAAGGTCCACACTCGTGCAACCTTAGTACATAGTACCCGCTCGAGTGGTTGCACTTCCTAGCAAGAAAGCCTAGAAACATACATTTTACAAATTAAGAGAAACTCTAGGTAAACGTGGGTCGACCCTAACCATAACATGCTAGAAGGCAACATTGGTGTCTTCCCGTCCTTAAACGCAAGTAAGTTCACGTGGTGAATTCTTTAGCCGGCTGCCTTAGAAGCTGTCCCAGCCCACCTGTAGCCTTGTGTGAGAACCTCATCGTCCGTAGAACTGATCAAGATAGACACAAGATTGCTCCTATTTATAGGGGTGAGCTGGTTGATGATGGGTTGATTTAATTTGAAATCACAGTAGTGGCAACTTAGAAATAGATGAAATAAGAAATCGAGTGCCAATCCCTAAAAATTACAATTCTCTCCTAAAGAATGTTCATACCAAGTCCCTAGGTGGCTCTCCAAACCAAAAAGTTGTGACATCTGTTAATAAACATGAAAAACAAGTACTCTTCAGAAAGTTCAGCATATCTCCGCAAACTTTCACCGCCTCAAGCGTTTAAGGTATTGCCTACCACTAGTGATAGGCCTTACTGACGCTGCAATAATAATAATAATAATAATAATAATAATAATAATAATAATGGCATACGGCCTCCGGAAAGGCCTGGAGCAAGTCTTCGGTATTGACGCTCAATAAGCGACTTGCGTGTTAGTTAGGATGTAATCCTATATATGATGAATTCTAATGTTGAAGACGGCACAAACATCCAGCCCCTGAGCCTTAGGAATTAACCAGTGAAAGTTAAAATCCTCTAGCCGGCTGAGAATTGATCCCGGGACCTCTCGTACCAAAGACCGGCAAGATGACCATTTAACAATGGAGCCGCGCATCGACTGTAATAAAAGCTTTCTTGTATACCACGGGTTCCTTGAACCCAACTTCAACCTTTTTCACTCCTATGTCGAGCGGGGTTCGACATTAAAATATTAGACTTGCGCTCCGATGTCGAGTCCCACTCGACATGACAATACCTTGTACTTGTAGCGTTCGTATGACGACTATGCTGTGTTCCAGTATTGTAGAGCTATCTAACGATCTTCGAAAGAACACCTTTCCCTATTTAATATAGCTCGCGGGAATCACTATGAGTTTGTAACCTCTATTATTCTCGAATATTTATGAAATTTTACTGATGACAAAGGTTGAATGTAAGCATGGCTCCTGCTTCATCTTGGCTCACGGAAGTTGATATTTTAGAACAGTTGGTGGACACTGATAGTGCCGTTAATGTAACAACAACTGACTTGGATGGTTTGATAGTAAATAATACAACTGAACGTGAACAGAGTGATAGTGAAAATGAATGGAGGTGGTGATGCTTCTCCAAATCCATGGTGCGAGTGGAGAGCTGGCGATCCTGATTTACCTGCAATCTTATTCAACGAAACAATTTGTGGAACAAATTTGTAGGAACAAACCTTCAACGCTGCAACTTTAAATATATTTCACGTACCGTAACTTAATTTTATTTGTGTTAGGCAGTTTTGCAGTGTTCACTACCTACAGCTGTTCATAGTATAGAAATCAATTAGGAGTGGAGTAGGGAGCATATGCTAAGGGCAATGGAGTTCAAAAACTTTCTTGCAACTGGGTTAATGAATATGTTCACTGCATGCCACAGCGTAGGCTAATGTCATTTTCGTCAACATTCCTGTAAACTCGTGGCTCGTCCTAACGTAGTAGGCGAGAGAGACGTCATACTGCCATTCCGCGGATATTTTCGGAATACCGTTGGAGGTTTCATCGTCTTCAAATAGCTCCAAAGGGGCTGTTAATACTTCAACAGTACCGCAGAGTGCGGCCTATGATTTCACACCGTAAGATGTTTTCTGACGTTTCCTATAAATGTTACTGTATTTCTCTTCTACTTCATTTTCCGCTTTAATTTATTGCCTTTAGTCTTAAAAATGGCACCATAAGTCACCTTACTTGTTTACCTAAGAATCCCTTCCCCTAAATTTCTCCTCTGTTACTGCCTTCTTATATCCGTAACTCATATGATCACAATTTAGTGAATGCCATTTCATTTTAAAATGACTTACATCCACTTGGTATTTACATATTTGTGCCATCCGGCTGTCCTCAGTTATAATCCTATTTTCTATTAATTTGAACTTTCTTAACTTTAATACTTTGCCCTTAATTACTCCGTATGTGTGCGACTACCATTACTGAAACCTGGGCACTCTTTCTCTTATAGAATTGTAGAATTTTTGGTCCCGAAACATATTGAAAAATAGAAGTATTTTCAATGACGGTACAGAACTTCGTTTCGGGGTAATCGGTGGCTAAACGGTAAGTCGTATCATAAAAGAGAAAGCACATGCGAATTTCTATTTGGAGAGATGTACAACTTTCGTCCTATTACATACTGTCCTATTTCGAGCCATCATACGTTAGATAGAGCTGCATTTCTCAATTTTAACTTAATTTTGTATTTTTACACGTATATCTTATCGTCTGGCACGTTATAGGAAATATAGAATCATCACACTCAGTACACATCTTGACACGACCAGTGGTGATATATTAGCCAAATTTTTTGATTACAGCTGCCACATAAGTGTCCGAAAAATAAAGTAATGTGTGAAAACTGTAAACACATTTCACCTTATGTAATGTTTCTAATTAAATAACGCATAAATATAGGAGGCAAGGGAAAATATCATAGAAGCAGCCATGTAGAACACTAAAAGAGGCGTCTGATGGTGGAATCCGTTTATTGATTTAAAAGCAGTAAATCTTGAAATGAAGGTCTGCACTTATAAATGTACCCATGCTAAATAAAGTTAATAAAGCTGTATGGCGTCCGCTGCCTGTAATGTCGTTTATTTTGCCATTTTTTAAAGATATTTATCCGATTTGGGTCAACTCAAGACCGTATCAGTGGTTTTTAGCTTTCGTGTCTGTTCGTCCGTTTGTTCCACCATCACGGCGAAACGGCTGGATAGATATCGACCAATCTCCACACATTATATTATCCAGGGGAAGGTTTAGATATGCATTTTCTTTTAAAAAATCATTGAATATAAATGGGGTTTTATAGGGAAACCACAATACCTTTCCTCCATTGCCTCTTATACTATCGATTTTCTGTAAAATCCCTGGACTACATGTAAAACGTTACTTCATTTTAAACAACTTTTGTTATGAGTATAATTTCGTTTACTCTTCAAATGACGGTGAAAATTACTAATTTCTGCGGGTTTCACGCTTTGCATTGAGTGGCCGACAGATCGACAACGAGCCTACCGGTTGCCATGGCAACGTATCTGGCTGCTTGCCAGCGGGGAAGTAACATAATGTTATTTTCGTCAACATTCCTTTAAACTCGTGGTGGTTCCTTGCGTAGAAGGCGAGAGAGGCGTCATGCTGCCATTCTGCGGAAAATTTGCGGAATACTCTTGGAGGTTACAATCGTCTTCAAATAGCTCTAAAGGGGCTGTTAATACTTGAACAGTACCGCGGAGTGTAGCTCATGATTTCACACCGTTAAGGTGTTTTCTGGCATTTGCTAATTTTTAATGCATTTCTCTTCTACTTATGTTTTCCGCTTTAACTTCTTGCCTCTAACGTGCCTCTTTAGGCTAGCACCATAAGTCATATTCTTTTCGGTTTACCTAAAAATCCCTGCGCCTAAATTTCTCCTCTGTTACTGCGTTCTTATTTACTGAACTCATATAATCAAAATTTAGTGAGGGACAGTTCATTTTACAATACATACACTTGGTATTGACATATTTGTCCTATCCGGCTGCCCTCAGTTATAATCCTATTTTCTATTCATTCCGACTTTCTTAACTGTACTGCAACACTTTCTTCCTTAATTACTCCGTATAATATATGCGAGTGCTAATCCAGAAACCTGGACAATTTTTCCTTTGAGGAAAAATTCCAAACTGTTGAATTGTATTTCTTTTTGGCCCCGGAACATATCGAAATATGGAAACAATTTCAATGACGGTGTAGACCTTCGTTTCATGGTAACTGCTTTCTAACCAGTAAGTCATTTTACATAGAGGATGACAATAGCTGCTCAATTTGGAGGGATCTACATCTTTGGTCCTATGACTTATTGTCGTATCTCGATTCTTTATACTTTAGATACCACTGCATTTCATTATATTCAAACCTCTTCTACTCGATTTTCACCAGCATTAGGAAAGGAAGCCTGTCATAATAATCAAAACTATCCATCTCTATTATAAATGACATTTGGCTAGTGAGCCTGCCGTTATTGCAGAAACTCCCGGTCTCGAGTGTGAATGGCAATAGGAAATGTGGCCTGCCATTATTATCTAAACTTCCTGACCAGCATCTTACATCAGAAACAACGTATGTGGTCCTCCCCGTTTTGTTTCACGGATAGCGCTAAAAGACATGCAATTTAATATACTCTTGCTCACTGCGTGTGCTTTGACTTACGTAGAACTCCGTACACAATGTGGAAGACCGTTTCGAAGCACGGGTACATTTGCTAGTTACATGTAAAAAGATAACATAAAACAGTCACTGCTAGTACTAAAAAGTTCAGAAACCGAGAAAGTTAGCCGCGGGGCTCCGGTCGCTTAGCAATGACCTTGCTTTCAGGAAATGGTTTTTCGAATCCCATTGTCGGCAGCCCTCAGAATGGTTTCCCGTGGTTTCCATTTTCGCAACAGGAAATTGCT